>NC_087217.1:73119149-73154149 GCF_015104395.2 Macrobrachium nipponense | reverse complement strand
GATATTAATAGTGCAGCGGAGCTGTATTTAGAAAATGCCTATTAGAGAAATTCGGAAAAAATGCATTTTCGGGGTTTTAACATCAATACCTGTGCTATATTAATAGCACAAATTATACATGATTATATATCATTAGAAAAGTAATTTAATGTACTTTAATATCGTATATTATAATGTTTCCGATAAAATGCATAGTTTAGGAGTATAACGCCATAATATGAAAAAGAAATCCCGATTTCCTAGGATTTTTGCCCCCTAAAAATTTTGCTAGGGGCCCGGATTTTTATTTATTTATTTATTTATTATTAGTATTATTTTTAGATACTAGGGCCTATCAAAAAATATTGGTGAAGGACTTATTTGGTTAAAACAATTTTCTCGATTCACCCCTTAGATTCCCTTCCTGTATGGAGTTTAACTGGGAAACTTTTCGAAACATACCAACGTTCGCACATTAATATATATATATATATATATATATATATATATATATATATATATATATATATATATATATATATATATATCTATATATACATATATATATATATATATATATATATATATATTGTTACGTTTATTGATCTTTTCGTCTACCCAGCATTTAAGTAATTATTTTGATTTGTAAAACGGCAGCCATATTCCTCCAAATATCAGCTGATTTAGGCGGAAGTAGGTTAGGCTAATGATTTAGTACCAGGGCATTAGGGTATTAGCAGAAGGAATTTTCAAGTAACCTTATCTAGGGGTAGAGTAGATTGTCGTCACAGGCGACCCGTAGTTATCACTTAGGCTAGACTACATTACTCCAATAAGTTAGTACACTTAGCATCCTCACCTATAAGTTAGGTAGGTCACTGTAGTTAGCTGTATTGCTGCTCTAAAAACTTCAAGTTAGAGTAGGAGAACTGGGTAGTCGAGATGATCAACTTACTTAAGCCAAGGCCTTCACGCCCGAAAGGGAGTGAATGCCTTCTTAACAGGGGGAGCTGCTATGTTTATTGATCCTGTCTACCCAGCATTTAAGTAATTATTTTGATTTGTAAAACGGCAGCCATATTCCTCCAAATATCAGCTGATTTAGGCGGGAAACCAAAGCTAGCCAGCCAGAGTTAGGATTTTCCTGTTGGAATGGGTGAGAATATAGTCTCTTGTCTGCTTTAGGGACGTATCTCAAAGGGAAGGATGTAGGCAGACTGGTACTTCTTAGGCCTATATCTTAAGCTCTTTTTCCAGTGAACCCTCTGCTGGCTGTATGTTCTGTTTCCTGGATTGCCCTGCTCGTGGGGGGGTTAAGCTGAACACCTCCAACACCCATGAAAGACACCTGCGATCTGCCCTCAGTCGACTGCAGTCTTGACCTCGGACGGATGTCCAGCCAGCCAGCCTCCCACACTTAAGCCTAACGGCGTACTGGCGCGCCAAGAGGGCCAAATCTGAGACCAAGCCGGATGCCGCATTTTCCACAAAGATCCACACTGAACATGGCATCCAGGTACGTCTAAAGTGTAAACTCCAAACCAGCACCTTTTACTACCATACGACTCTTGATAATTTCATTTTCAAGTCTCACCTTTATCCCTCCTACATCAAAAGCCCTTTGTCCTCATCGGGCCACGTGCTTCCCCTTGTGACTTGTTGAAGACTAAGTCTTCAGTGCATACCTCAGTGAAACATTATAGTATTCCCTGAGTCACGTGTCAAGTCTGTCCACCCGCATGTGTTGCATTACCGCAAGATTTCGAAACCAGCTTTATTACGTGAATTTCATTTTGTGCCAGCAATCATAACTTGAGAGATATTATTAGTCCATGTGGAGACCAGTTGCATTTACTTAACCTTGGCTGTTAAGCAGCCTCTTGTAAATAAATAGCTGTAAAGTAATTACCTGAGTTTCTGGCGACCTTTCCTCTAGAGTAAATTATCACTATAAATCATTTTTACGGTAAGTTCAAGCAATTCACTTTGTTTTTCCTCAACTATTTCTGTTTATGTATCGGAGCCTCTTTCAAGGCCAGGCTCATACGTAACAATACGACTGCTTGCCAGCATCGAATCTGGGCTTGCTTAAAAAAATAAGGCTTGTAAATCGAGTTATCCCTTGTAAAACGTAAGATGTAAATGTTTTTACAAAAGCGCAAATCAAAGCACACTTGCAGCGGAAGACACACACTGGATCACGTTAAGGTATGCCATTCATATAATATGATTATTTTATAACAAATGTTAGCTTAAGGTACGTTTAAGTATTTTTATTACAAAGTGTTTTAAATAAGTGTTAAGTGAGAAATATTATTATATTGTAACGGCCAGAGCGCCGAGCGAATTCTGTTATTTTGTAAATCGCATTGTCTTCGCCTGACGAGACACGAGCACGTGTTAGATAGATGCCAGAAAGTACTAGATCAAACTAGGAAGTGCTTTGCCAGGGTTTATTGCTGTGTTAGAAAGCCTTGCTAGTTAGGAGTGTTCTACTAATAGTTACGGCAAAAGAAGTGTACAATTCCTTTGTCTGTGATATGTTAGGGGAATTCATTTTAACTTAGTTTTCATTCCAAGTGTTGGTAACCGCTCTCTCAGGCCAGCTTAGTAAGCTTTCGCACATGCGCTATCTCAACCAACCTTTGGTTCACTCAAAGCGGCATCCATGTTTTATCCCTTTAGGCATTATCTCAACGATTTAAGCAAAGTAACGTAAGTCTTGAAGTTTTAACGTAAATAAAATTAATCTCAGTACTAGTATCTATCGTTCTGCCAGAGAAATTAACGTAATTCGCCTTGAATAAGAAATTAGAATTTCACGTGTGTAAATCGCCTTCGCGTTTACAGAAAATCAGCTGTTTGAACGACACGCTGTCCAACCCGCTCTGCTCGTCTTAACGCGTCTCACCTAGCATCGCTCACTCGCTCGCAGAGCGAAAGTTTCATTTCACTTCGGACTTAACGTAACCTCTTTTACAAATGTTTGCTAACATCGTTTAAAATCATTACCGTCATTTTCACTTGTCACAGGGACCTAGTATCCTTACGTAAAGTTAACGTAAATCTTAAAAGTAGAGTAAATTACAAGAATTGTTAACGTAAAATGCGTCTTTGTGAAATTCATATTGAAACACAAATCATTTCATATAAGCGCAAGCCGCTACCATTAACGTAAATATCGTTCACCGCGAGCGCGTTATCATTTTCATAAAACGTATTCAAAAGCAATTCTTTCATTACACGTTAACATAAGTAAATCATTTAACGTAAGTTGCGTCCTATTAAAACTAAAAGTATTAGTTCAATTAAATACAAGGGAGTTTGTCATATATCATTTTTCACCCTCTCAGAGAGAGAGAGAGAGAGAGAGAGAGAGAGAGAGAGAGAGAGAGAGAGAGAGAACCCATTATTCACGAAGCCAAGAGTACTATGTCCATTTCTTATACGCATGCAGAATTAACATTGTTTTAGTCTCTTGTGTCTTTTATTTACACTGAGCGTGATACGTACGCGCCTGTGTCCATTGCAGTTTTGTAAGCATTTATTTAATTTACCGAGTACTTCAGCAAAGGACTGAGCATTTTCAAATTACCGTTACCTGTCGTTGCCCAAGTGGTCATTTCCAATTTTTATCACAAAAGACTTGAGTATACCGCAAGCACAAACCGCACAGTGTGCCACCACAACCTTCATTACTTCCATCAAGGAAGTCGTTCCCAGTCTAGGACTGGCCACCACCAGTGCACCACATTTTACAGTGCCACTAATTCTTGGCACTGTCCAACGTCTGGCTGCTGAAGTACTCCCACCTTTTACTTTCTCTCCTCCACCATTACACTCTGCCACGAACAGAGTGCCATTTCTCTTCAGTATAATTGAGTATACTGCATTTAGTGTCGTCCGACGGGACACACCAGCACGCTACCAGTGCCCAAGGAACGCCTTCTCAAAAGTGCCATTGCACCTATACAACTGTACAGGTAGCCATTCTACCTGCATGTCCGTCCTTACGGAACGCCCAATTAATTAGTGTGTCCATGTCCAAGGGTCAGTGATCCTTCGGAACACTCCAAGGGAACGCCTCCCGAAAGTGCCGTAATACCAGCCCTAAGTGCTGTCAAACCTGCGTGTCCGTCCTTACGGAACGCCCAAGAAATCAGTGTGTCCATGTCCAAGGGTCAGTGATCCTTCGGAACACTCAACAAGGGAATGCCACCCGAAAGTGCCGCAATACCAGCCCTAAGTGCTGTCAAACCTGCGTGTCCGTCCTTACTGAACGCCCAATCCATTATTGTATCCGCTATCCCGGATCACCCAATCAAGGGAACGCCTCCCGAAGTGCCGCAATACCAGCACTACTAGTGCTGTCCCAAAAGGAATGCCTCCCGAAAGTACCGTGCACCTGTACAGACGTACAGGTAGCCCTATACCTGCTTGTCCGTCCTACGGAACGCCCATTCATTAGAGTATCCACCATTTCGGATCACTCAACCACGGAACGCCTCCATAAGTGCCGTGCACCTGTATTGGACCTATAGGTAGCCCATTCCAGCGTCTCCCAAGTGAGGAACGCCCTTAAGTGTCACGTACGCTGCACACTCCATGTGATTGTCTCACCTCCTCAGAAGGTGCCATCCCAGAAGTGCCACCAACTTATGGGACACTTCCCAAGTGCCACAGAGCACCCAGTCTTTTAAGACTTCATTACCATTATCGCAGAACCCATTTCCAAGTGAGTGCCACATTACACAGTAGGCACTCCTATTCTATCCAGAGCTGTCCCTGGCCATTATTATCATTTTCATCTGAGCCTCTACTGCAGCCTAAGGGAAATGTCTTCCCCTGCTTCCCGCGACTTCTTTGCCGTAGAGCTAGAGAAGCTCCAAGCCCTCATAACTCTGGGCAAGGAGGCCAGTTACACTGGACCAGCACTTGACGAGTGGATAAAGGCGCAGCAGGATGCCGCACGCCTGCAAGAAAGGGAAGAAAGAGAAAACAAGAGAAAAGCCAAAGAAGCAGAGAAGAACGAAAGAGAAGAAGAGAGAAAGCATGAGCTAGCTCTCAGAGATGAAGAAATCTCTCGGCAAGTTTCTAAGCCCCAGACCATGAGCTGGACTCCCGGTAAGAGGTGGTTGCGGAGGTTCTGCACCACTCGCTGTGTGCATGGGCATGCTGTGGATTCAGACCAGTGCCCAAGTCGATCTCTACCTTGGGATGAGAGCTTCCAGGGTGAACTTCTCCAAGGCTACCATATAGCCCTGCCTGATAAACAGTCTCCTACAGCCTATCAGTGGGTACAAGTCATGGCCGACACCAAAGCCCAGGTCTCCCTCATTTCAAGAAAGGCATTGCCTAGGGGTGCCAAAATCCAGACGGACGAAGAAATTCAGTTTGAATGGATTGACGGTAACCTCTATTCTGTTCCTTCGGTCCTTCTGAATGTGGAAATGCCCTTTCTGGACCAGGAGACCAGGGAAACCACATTGCGCCGCCTGGGCGTAGTTGACCAATTTCATGATGTTTATCAGGTGATATTGGGCCGAGATCTACTAAAGCCGTATCTCCCCTGGACGCAGCTCCCACTACCAGATGCACCGGACACCTGCAGCATGCCAGATAACCACACCTCAATTTTAGGTTCAGAGGCTAGTGCCTCCGATGTCCCCGACATCCTGTCTATTTGTGAACCTGGCCCTGACCCAGTGTCAGAGCCTGAAGTTTCTTCCGCACCATCTCAGCCTCTTACCATTTCACCGCTTACCTCCTCCCTTTTGGAAGAGGTAAGCCCACCAGTTGACCCCGGACTTGCTTCCAAGGGTGATTGAACGGAGGTTTCCTTAACCTCCCCATGTCAAATCACTGCCAGAGAGGACTCTTCACCTGTGCCAGAGCACACTGCCAGCCTTGGTGACTCCACAGATTCGCAACCTGTGGGGCCATCTCGGCCTTACCGTCCAGTGCCACGGAAGAGGTTCTGGAACAAGTTCTGCCGTGACTGTGGCCGCAAGGGTCACATGTCTGCCAACTATGGAGGGTGCGCAAATTTTAATATTCCTGCCATCGCAATGGCCGTCACCAATTCTTCCTCACTAGGACCCCCAGCTAAGGGCCCTATGACAGTAGCACCCCTCCAAAGCCATCATCCGCCAAGCCACGTCAGAGCCTATGACGACTCTGGCGCTCAAATCTCCCTGATACGGGAAGACCGAATCCCTCGAGGTGCTAACGTCGATAGACGTCACTTAATAACCCTTGAAGGTATCAACCATATCAAGCTGATCCTTCTGACCATCCAATTGAGGGTCACCAGACCTCACTGCTCCAAGGTTTGTACCCTTTCAGTTGCAAGCTACATTCTAGGAGGTTACGACCTCCTCCTAGGGCAAGACATGAAGTCTCCCTCTCGTTTCAAAAAGCCTAGGGGTCCTAACCCCATGACAAACTACTCCAAAGCAAGGAGCCATCCAAGACCTACTTCCTCCCGGAGGTATGGTCACCAACAGTCTTCCCCGTTACCAAGGAGGGAGATTGACCATTCACAGTTCCGTTGCAAGACCTGTAACGTACTAGGGCACTCCACGAATTGGCCTAGGTGCCCTAGCAGACTACCAGCAGCGGACACTGACCATATTCCACAAGGCTCAGCCTTCCAAAAGAGACAGGAGCCTCTGTCTCCCATTTCCAAGGGCACGCTGAGAGGTATTGCACCTCCGGTACCTGCCACAGGTCCAGTTGACCTCAACTCTCTGCCAGTGCCACTTGGCAGCACTGAGCAGTGCCAAGCTCCAAACAGCCTGGACGTAGAGCCACCACCGAACTTGGCCCCTGCGCCTGGCCCCGAGCTAGCGCCGGCGCCTAACCTAATCAAGGATCCTCCTACAGGAGATCCTCCAACAGGCATGGAGCTTACCATAGCCCATGGCCAATTTCCAGTCCATGATTCTTCTTCACCCTCACCTCTATCGCCCGAGGATGAGCCTCCGGCAGGCCTTACATTCTCACCTCCTCTGGACAACCAGGAACTGCCCAACCAGGAGTCAGCCTGGAGTTTTCCCCTTACGACGGTTGTCGCAGCAGCCGAAGTGAGGGCCTCCCCTGCAGTAGGTTCCACCTCTACGACGGTTGCTGCAGATACCGAAGTAGGGTGTTCTCCTGCAATCCCTCAGGCTACCGCTGCCTCTGCTCCTGACGGCGTTTCTGGCCTTACCCCAGAGTTGGTGCCTCCGTCTACTCCTAGGACTGGTACAGCCAGGCCCTGGAGGAATAAGAAGAAGAAGAAGGGACGTAGCAAATCGGTAACAAACTAACCCAAGAGCCACATGCTCTCCTTGACACCTGTGCCCGAGGTACAGTGTCACAGTCAATTTGCAGAGTGATTCTGGCACCTACCCAGAGAAGAGAGCCAGCCTGATCTCTGCCAGTAAAACTAACCCTCTAACCCCTAGCAATTGTAATACTAACCCTCACTTAAATATAATTACCTCATTACATTTCCATCCTGGCCTACTAACCCCTCATCATTCTCATGCATCATTACCTCATCTAATGTATTTTAACAATTCGGTCGCCCAACCGCTGCTGTGCGTACCACACTCTGGAATGATTGCATCTCCATTTAACTGTATTGAGTAGGTTAGGCTAATGATTTAGTACCAGGGCATTAGGGTAGTAGCAGAAGGAATTTTCAAGTAACCTTATCTAGGGGCAGAGTAGATTGTCGACAGTCACAGGCGACCCGTAGTTATCACTTAGGCTAGGCTACATTACTCCAATAAGTTAGTACACTTAGCATCCTCACCTATAAGTTAGGTAGGTCACTGTAGTTAGCTGTATCGCTGCTCTAAAAACTTCAAGTTAGAGTAGGAGAACTGGGTAGTCGAGACGATCAACTTATTTAAGCCAAGGCCTTCATGCCCGAAAGGGAGTGAATGCCTTCTTAACAGGGGAGCTGCTATGTTTATTGATCTTTTCGTCTACCCAGCATTTAAGTAATTATTTTGATTTGTAAAACGGCAGCCATATTCCTCCAAATATCAGCTGATTTAGGCGGGAAACCAAAGCTAGCCGGCTAGAGTTAGGATTTTCCTGTTGGAATGGGGGAGAATATAGTCTCTTGTCCGCTTTAGGGACGTATCTCAAAGGGAAGGATGTAGGCAGACTGGTACTTCTTAGGCCTATATCTTAAGCTCTTTTTCCTGTGAACCCTCTGCTGGCTGTATGTTCTGTTTCCAGGATTGCCCTGCTCGTGGGGGGTTAAACTGACCTCCAACACCCATGAAAGACACCTGCGATCTGCCGTCAGTCGACTGCAGTCGTGACCTCGGACGGATGTCCAGCCAGCCAGCCTCCCACACTTAAGCCTAACGGCGTACTGGCGCGCCAAGAGGGCCAAATCTGAGACCAAGCCGGACGCCGCATTTTCCACAAAGGTCCACACTGAACATGGCATCCAGGTACGTCTAAAGTGTAAACTCCAAACCAGCACCTTTTACTACCATACGACTCTTGCTAATTTCATTTTCAAGTCTCACCTTTATCCCTCCTACATCAAAAGCCCTTTGTCCTCATCGGGCCACGTGCTTCCCCTTGTGACTTGTTAAAGACTAAGTCTTCAGTGCATACCTCAGTGAAACATTATAGTTCCTTTGCCCCAGTGTTAGAGAACTGAATAATCGAAACTTGTGCAAGAAGTCCTTTTTTCTTTTATCTTGTCTAATCTGGGATCCTTTTCCAGATTCCCTGAGTCACGTGTCAAGTCTGTCCACCCGCAAGTGTTGCATTACCGCAAGATTTCGAAACCAGCTTTATTACGTGAATTTCATTTTGCGCCAGCAATCATTCACTTGAGAGATATTATTAGTTCAAGTGGGGACCAGTTGCATTTACTTAACCTTGACTGTTAAGCAGCCTCTTGTAAATAAATAGCTGTAAAGTAATTAGCTGAGTTTCTGGCGACCTTTCCTCTAGAGTAAATTATCACTATAAATCATTTTACGGTAAGTTCAAGCAATTCACTTTGTTTTCCCTCAACTATTTCTGTTTATGTATCGGAGCCTCTTTCAAGGTCGGGCTCATACGTAACAATATATATATATATATATATATATATATATAAATATATATAATATATATATATATATATATATATATATATATGTATATACTATTATTACATATTACAGAATTTTTTTATATTTAAACAGTGTAACAAAAAAATTTCCAGAAAATGCCTAATTAAAGAGTTAAAAAAAAAGTCTAAATAGTGGATTTTCTGGATTGTACCATCAACATTTGTTGAATCCTAAGTACTATACTAACAAAGCAAAGTATACATCATTATGCATTATTAGAAAGGTAATTCTATTTATATACTTTAATTTTGTTTATGATAGTGGTCTCGATAAAATGCATAGTCTAGGAGTATAACGCCAAAATGTAAAGAAATTGCGATTTCGGCGGGCGGGGTTTTGCCCCCTCCCCGAAAGATTTTGCTAGAAAATTATTTGGTTAAAACTTTTTCTCGGTTCGGCCAGTTCTGATACTGAAATTCCTTTGCTAATGGATTAGGTAAAAGAACAGCATGCGTTTAAGAATAACTGAAATTCTCTTTCTCCCAAACGAGTAGCATATCACTGACGAGGTGTTTGCGTTCTAGGCGATGCAATTGACTGCTCTCAACAGATAACAATTACGTTTCCCGTTAGCATGAAAGAATTGTAAAAGATTTTTCTAAACCATGATTGTAATTTACTAGTGCGAAATTCAATGTGGCTATGCATATGAATGAATGAATCTCTGGGATCACGTGGGTTTATTGTGAACGAACTTTAAATGGCTACTGTCCACGTGTTACGCTAGAACAAATTAAAATTTTCCTTATTTTTGAGACATATTTAATTACTTATCTCTTGTATGTGAAAATTGCAAATAAATTCTTTAGATGGGTGATACACGAGTGGCACAATGATACTCTAGGAACTAAGGATTTTGGAATTCAGCTAAACTTTCTAAGTGAATTTATGTGCCACCAGACCAGGTGGTAACACGCGGTGGGAGGTGAGGAGGCAAGGATGTTTTAACTGGTAAGCTAGTGAGTTGCCAGACATGGTATTCCCTATGCCCTGTGGGTTGATAAAATTCGATGCTTTATCCGAGAGATAATATTACACTTTCTTCTGTCATGTCACATACACTAAGCTATCTAGCTAAAGGTTCAAATTTCATGCACGACTTGCTTGCATGCAAGGTGGCAAGTAAATCTAAACCTGATAACTTACTGCTCTGACTGACTTGTGACTGGAGCACAACACTGCTAAGCTAACACTTCGAAAATTCGTGGGTTGCTATTTCTTATAAATTGCAATTGCTTCCAATCCCAAAGTCAAGATATTACCATGCATTACTCAACAGATCGGAAAACACCTTACCTCTCATTTCTGTTGCAATCTTGCCTTGGAGAATTGCAAAATCACTTTATTTGTTTCAGGTTTGAATCAAATTTCGTAGACTATCTAGCAGAAGCTAATTTTGTTAAATTTACTGCAGAAGATCCTGGCTTTGGGTCGCAAATTTTGTGTTTGGTCACTAGATGCTTACTTTAATTAATATGAATTAGGATAAGCCTTGAACAGCACTTGCCGTGGACAGATGTAAACACAATAAAACACATGAACAGACAGAATCACATATAAGATTAATGGTAGGTCGCCAATTGAAAGTTCTGATCAATACAAGATTCTACTTTATTACGTGCAGGTTAAGGCATTACAATAATAAAGTACTAATTCAACTCTCAATAAATAAATAATAAATCAGTGATAAAATCTAACAACGCAACAAAATACTACTTCCAATGAGAAAATCAATGATAAAAGTTATCAGCAGAATGGATAGCCAGGGGCTCGTGGAATACAGATTATGACTTCTTTAGGAAATACTGCAATATTAATAAGCCTGCCGAAGTAGGGCAGTATTCTCCGGGCAAGATGGTTGTCCAGGAAAACAAGGGTCTACGATATAACACGCATCTGGAAATAGAATACGTAATCCCTGATGAGGTTCAGCTTAAATATGGTTTCTCTTAATAGCAATTATAAGTACATAGAAGGAGTAACTTAAGATTGCATTACGAGCAAGGGGCGATTAATTTCACGAAAGCAATTAACGCAGAGAAGCACTGGAACGCAGGTAACGGGAAACCCAGGAGTATTTATTTTGTTGTGGGGGGGGGGGGGGGGCGGGGGGGGGGATTCAATAGAAGGAATAAAGAACTGGTAGAATTCGAATGACAACAGACGTACTGTGGGTTGCCCTGCAATGTGCACCTTGTAATAATGGCTGGGTGATTTGCAATGACTTTCCTTTAGACCTCACGTCTCACTCGTGGCTAGGTCTCTTGAGGCCGAATGATCTCAGTTCACAGAATGAGTGATGTAGAGAAATGTTGACCCTGTCGGGTGTGGGACACGGCTACTGAATGACAGCATGATTTCTGTGGTGACTAAAGACAGACTAAGGGCTGAGAGCGGGGCTTGGCCTGCTTATGTGTAGATTTCGACAGGGGGTATAAACAATGTTTCCTTCCAATAGTCCAGTCGAATCGTGAAAAAATCGCACACTTTGGGTTAAAAGCACCATATTTGGTATGTTGGTAGGACTTACCATGCTAAACAATATTATTTATGGTCCTAAGCTGAAAATTCAAAATGGCGGTCATTTTCAAAGTAGCCGCCATTTTGCATGATGTATTACAACAAATTTTGTGCATTTATATTTTTAGGTCATGACTAGACCAATCATAAAACTGGGATACTTTTAGGTTTCTCAAGAATATCATAGACATTTACAATAGGGATTAAGCCTCTCTTTATTCCTCATTTCCATCTAATGGTCCAACTTTCTGTGTTATACTAGTTAGGCTACTATATTATTAAACTGATTTTTCTGCATGTTGAATGCTGCATGCTATAACAGCACAATTATATTATTTCTATTTGGGTAAAAAGTATGAAACTTGGTACAGTGTTACATTTCATCATTTTGAACTATTTCAGCTATGGACCCACACTGAAAAAGTCCAAAATGGCCGCCATTTTCAAGATGGCGGACAGTTGTTTGAAAAACTACTTTACACTTGCAAGATGTGCTATTTTTATGATGTACAGGAGTTGGATGAATAAATAAGCATTAGTTAAGATATATAGTGCCTATATTCTACTTAATTAAAGGAAATTATACAATTTTGGGGCTTAATAAAAGACCGCAACCCATTTTAAACTCAAAAATGAGAACATTAAGTGTTAATTTGTGACACAAATAAACTAATATTTCGAGGCTATGTCATATATCAATGTTATATGAGTAAATATGAATATATGTTCATGTATTCTTCTTAATTTGAAATGAACTATACAATTTGGTTATTCTATTAAGGACTGCACAAACCATTTTGAACTGAAAAATAAGAAATTCAAATCATGACTTCTGCCATAAACTAGCATCTTAAGATTATATCACATATCAATATTTTACACACACACACACACACACACACACCACACACACACATATATATATATATATATATATATATATATATATATATATATATATATATGTGTGTGTATTTATATATATATATATCGAGCTATAAATGTCCTTTAGTATCTAATTCGCTCTACCTCAGAATTAATATATTTTCATATATGTTTAACCGAGGGGGAATTTATTAAGTGATAATAAAATTGGCGGCCGACGGGCACGAACCATCGACCTCTCAATTCCCACAGCACTGGCAGTGAAGCCTTAGGGGTTCGGACTAAGGCTTCACTGCCAGTGCTGGAATTGAGAGGTCGATGGTTCGTGCCCGTCGGCCGCCAATTTTATTATCGCTTAATAAATTCCCCCTCGGTTAAACATATATAAAATATATTAATTCCGAGGTAGAGCGAATTAGATATTAAAGGACATTTGTAGCTCGATATATGTATATGAATCACGGTAATGTGATATGACATATTATATATATATATATATATATGTGTATATATATATATATATATTTATATATAAATATATAATATATATATATATATATATATAATATTTATATTATATATATATCTATATATATATATATATATATATATATAATATATGTATGTATGTATGTATGTATATACATAAAATTCTCACTTTGAAGGAACTCATACAGTTTGGTTGTTCATTAAAAGACAGTAACTCATTTTGTACTGAACCATAAGAAATAATGTTTTAATATTATATCACATATCAATGTTTTATATAAATATACATAGTATTTATAAGGAGGCTTATTACTGTCAAGTCTCTACGTAACTATGGCGGTGAACATTGTCGGAAACTAGACTTACGTTATTTAAGTCAGATTTTCCTTTACATAACAACCAGTAAAATGACAACCTACGGAACAATATCTAGGGAGACGAGAATTTGTTCACCTGACTGTTGAAGCTTTACTTAGTGACAATGATATGAGATCTTGTGACGTCATGGAACAATCAAGGGATTTTGAAGACAACGCTGACGAAGACAGAAGTAACACCTACACAGGGCATCCTATGAGTCAAGATTTATTTAGCTCAATCGTACCCTCCAGAGGTCAAGATGATATACAAAATCCAACAGGTGATTTAATGTTACCACCCTTTAATAGTTAGAATTATTTACACAATGTCAGAACAAGAAAGTTGTTGCTCGATAGAAAATGAAATACCAGCAGGTCAAAAATGTAATAATGATAATGAAACCACAGTGACCGATGAGTCGTATTGTAAATTAAGCATTGTAGAAAACATAAAGGTTAACAAAAAACGCGTAAAAATAAAAAAAAAATGTAAAAAAAAATTTCATAATAACTAGCATTCATTAGGATATCCACCCTTAATATCAACGGCATTAATGATAGAATGAAACAAGAGATGCTACACTCATTTAACACCTTCAACAAAATAAACATTCTTTTAGTCCAAGAACACAATGTTAAGGATATTAAAGTTACAGTTTTTGTCATACAGGTATAATATCATTTTCAATCCAGCCATTTGTCTTAAAGGTGGTACCTGTATTCTCATCAAGAAGACTTTAGATTTTATAATAAATCATGTTGAAAGAAGTGGAGTTTCTAGAGTATGTTCTGTACATGGTGAGGTGAATGGTAGTAAGATTCGCATTGTTAACATTTATGCTACTTCAGGTCATAATCAAACAAGGGAACGGGAAGAGCTTTTTGACTAAGAATTGCCTTACTACTTACGGTATGATAATAGCTATACTATTATGGGAGGTGATTGGAACTGTGCTTTGAGTCCTAGAGACAATTCTAATAATAGACCGAACTGAACAAAAGTCGGACACCACAGATTTTATAGCGGATGGTCTTTAGCAGAGTGGCGTTTTGGTCTGGATATCTGGCCTTGCTAACTTCTTTATTATTATTCGTAGAAAAAAAAAAGAAATCATTTTGCTCATACAACATTTCCCGAGGATTTCAGATATGCTCTTGCTTTTCTTCTGCGATGGAGTATAAGGATGATATAAGGAGATCCGAATATCTGACTGATGATAAGTTCTCTAATACTATTTAAAAAAAGTTATTCTGGTAGAAAATGCCACGATGATTCCAAATATGCTCTTTCTTTTATTCTACGATGAAAAATCAAGATGATATTACGGTTCAAACAATTCCGTCCTACGGTTGCCCGCCGCTAGACCCTATATATAATAATAATAATAATAATGAATTTTATAATACTAAATTATTTTTCAGCACAAGGCCATACATGGAATACACAAAGTATGGACAATGATATTATATAAAAAGATTAATCAGCAATATTCACACAGTTGCTGAAGTAGTTAAAAGATAGTAATCATAATAATGGCAATAAAAGAAATAAAATTGAGAATAGTTTAAAAAATTCCTTTATGTCCTTGTGTAATATGAACCACAAACATACAAATAAGCAAATGAATAGATAAACGGAAAAGAAAGAAAAACCTCTTTTAGCATTCCATTTCACTGATATAGTGCAATTTTTAGTTTACTGTAACATTCATCTGTGTATGATCATTCTTACAATACTTTTGCAAACTTTCCTATGCCCCATATATTTCATTTGAGCTGAATGAATTTCCTAATCCGTCGAATGTACAAAATTCTTTCATTATTTCAAATGTCAATGGACTGTTATCAACCTGTACCCAATCGGGCACTTACCCCTGCTAAATTTTCTTATCTTTTAGAAATTTGAAATATTCTCTCTGTCCACCGTGCTCAATCTTCCTATTCAGTGGGTGTTGCTGTACTTTAACTATTGAGAATCCTACACTCATCATTATCTGGTGGTCTTGTACTTATGAACTCCTTCACTGATTTCTCATTTACATTTTTCGCATTTATTTTCACCTATTTTCAGATAAAAAATAAGATCAGTGGCCAATACGAACAACCTCTCAGTCAGTTCACTGGCATCCCGTGACCCTGAAAGACCAAAAGTACGAAAACCAGAATTGTGTGATGTTAACTACCCAAAGGGTTGTTCTCTGAAAGGATGAGTGAGGCCACATTCGTTCACCTGTGTGGATTTCATCAGCCTTGCTACCTGTATTCAGTAATTTGATGGCTGACTAATTTCTTCTATAAAAAAGACTTATAAAAACTTCGTTGATATTAACTAATGAGAGAGAGAGAGAGAGAGAGAGAGAGAGAGAGAGCAAATCTAACAAACAACGATTGTTGTGGAACTACTGTATTCCCGTGAGCGCTTACACATTTACACTCACCGAATTGAAATCCTTTTAGACGACCAAACAGCCGCTGTTTTCCTTCTATGTACTGCAGCGCCTGAGACCATGTTGATTACTTTACCTGTTCAAAATTCGAACTGATCAAACGATCAAAATAAAATGACTTTCCTGACTCACCGATCGGTAACACTAATAAAGTAGAAAAAGTTAAATTGCAAATACTGTATACCTGAAAACTATAGCGTCTATGCACTCAATCTCGATATGAAAGGAAAAAAATTAGTGTTGCATTATGCATCATAAATATATAGAATAGCCATTCTTCAGGCCATTCTTGTCATGCTTCAGAAATTGCGTTCGTCTACAATTCCTGAATGACAGCGGAGAAAATATGAAAATAGAAAAACACAGGTTGCATTTTCCTTGATACAAGCACATATTTCATTAGAACGCACTTCATCTCTTTCAAAAGCAGTGCATATTTTGAAATGTGTTCCCTGGTGAGAGCCCTGGGTAGCGTTTGGGCAAAGGAGGGGTCTCTAGATTGATAGAGGGAGCACATTCGTTTTCCGTTAAATTTGGAATTATATTAAGATAGAAAGCGAAGTGGAAGTCATAATGGCACACTCGAAGTTCAAAACACTTAAAAATGAGTCCACACTTTAATCTCGATCCATACTTGTAAAACAAGTACACTCTAAAATGAAGTTATTCTCAGAGCTTATCTCATATTTACGGCTCAAGTCCCAATCAAAGTTAAAATTCGAAGCTCACATCACCCTAACTTTTTTAAAAATAAAGTTCAATGCCTGAGTCCCAGTCAAGGCTTAAATCTCCTTGAATACTTGATGCTCATCACTCATCCAAAGTAGAAACACATTTAAAGCTTAGGTCACTCTATTTAGAAGTCCTACTTGGCGTTTATGTCATGTTTGAGGTACGCGTTGCACTCAGAGAGGTTGTAGTTCAAATCCCTCACTTAGTAGAGGACAATTTCGTACTTGAATCACAAATCGCTTTTAACTGAAGTCATATTTAATCAAGTATTGCTCACAGTTAAAGTCACCCTATACTGAAAATCATAATTAAAGAAAGTCATATTATGATCAGCATATTTTGCAGATAGTCATTGTCCATGTCATACTAAAAACCCAGGGCTCTAGGTCATTCTCGAACCATACGTAAAACTCAAATAATTCTTACTCAAAAGACCGAGTGGTACTCGAGTTTGCTCTATAAAACTGTAAATAAAACTATTAAGACAAAATCAGTACATAAAATATTTAGAATCTCAACCTTACACAGGGAGGAAATCGGTAAAAGGCAAATAAATAATTTTCCTTTTATCATCTATATTCCCGATTAACAGCTTTAAGCTCTTTTTAAATATTGCAACTCACATTTCGCAATATTTCAATCAAGACGGAAATAAGTTGACACAAAGTATTGTCAAATTCATAAGATCACAGTATCACTAATACACACCATATTATGGAGTAGTAGTTGGGATCAAGTTTGATACCTGTTACGTGAGGTTGAATTTATCATTTAATCCTTCCAGTTACAATAATGAACGAACAGACATAGGTATGAGTCATGTCTCTGAAACACTTCTCGTACATCTAAAACTGATTAAAAGCAATAAGATTTGCATGGTCATATTATCTTTTTTTTTATGAAAACAGTGTGCGTTCAAATGACGACTAAAAGCAACAAATACTAATTCCTTGGGTTTCTTACCTATCAAAAGGATAGTCACCATAATTTTTGGCAATAAACATCGTAAAACTGAGTTGCTCTGGAATATGCGTGGCTCATGGATATTTGCATAAATATTTGACATAAAAGTTCCTGCGCCATAAATGTAAATAACAATGGTCTTGCATTTGCATGCCAAGTGAAATGTGGACTGCCCCATTTTTGTGTTGAATTATTTAACTGCATAAGCTGTCATTTTTCTTTTGCCGGTGGCAAAACTATTTTCCTAAATTACGGCTGTTCAGCATTTTTTACGTCATTCCTGTTTGGTCTACACTTTAACTAAAAAAAAGAAAAAAAAATGCTGTAATTTATATTCTAAAAGAGAGTACCTTTTTTCAAGTTCTGAGGGTGGAATTTTTCTTATTGCGGTCTTTTATCACGATACTTACTAGTGCTACTAAACTTCCTTTATTCATATATAACTTTTTGTGTAGTAATTGTACTATCAATACACAATTTATCTAGCATCCATCCATGGTCTGAATAATTAAATGCCTAAATTTTACATTTGTTTTTCTTTTCAAAATGGGAGATTTATATAAGAATATTATTTGATTCGGACGAATCTAAACGGTTTATCTCAAAACGAATTTTACTCAAACGTTAATTACAGTAAAAGCAGGCACTACCTTATCAGCTTCACTCTGAAAACTCCAAGCGATTAAGAAGGTACTGCATGAAACCTTTAGATCACATTCTTTTATGATTTCTTTTGAAAGGATTTCCTATTGACCAAACACAATGAGATTTGGAAAACGACAGAATGTTCTTCATATTCAATGTCCATCAGGAAATGAGTTCCATTGTGAATTCATTGTCGTTGGAATGATAAAAAAAAAGACATATTTTTCTTTATTATCTGGTCAAGAGCACCTTAAATACAAATCTTTCTACTGTTCAGCTGACTGTAAACAGACGCGATAGTGTAAAATAAAGGTATAAACCAAAACAGATTCATCAAACAGTGGGATCATTCATAGCGTGTATATATATATATATATAATATATATATATATATATATATATATATATATATTATATAATATATATATATATATATATATGTGTGTGTGTGTGTGTGTGTGTGTGTGTGTGTGTATTAAGCTACATATGTCCTTTAATATCCAAATCACTCTCTCTCGGAATTGATATATTTTCATATATGTTAACCGAAGGGAAATTTTGTAGTTGATAATAATTCCGTCCTCTCATGGATTCAAAGCAATGCACAGAGGAGAAATCTGGACATCAGTGAGTTACGGGCTCGGCTAACTAGTGAGGAAAAACATTTTCAGTAGTTTTTCGCTAATTTAAGACGGTATTATAGAAAAATCGGGGAATTTATAGGTGATAAATCTTTATACAATTTTGTAATCAGATAGCGGAATGATAGCAATATTAGTGTGATACCATCTGTGACAGGAGTGAAATAAAAAAGGACCCTTAAAAGCTTTATATGAAACTTGAATCATTCTAAGCTGGACATTTTAGGACATGGGATACCTTCGAAGATTTACTCGACAACTATCCTTCAGCTTAAAAAAGATGGGGCTCTCCCTGAAAGAAAGGAAATAATATCTATCTATCTATCTATCTATCTCTATCTATCTATCTATCTATCTATCTATCTATCTATATATATATATATATATATATATATATATATATATATATATATATATATATATCTAATGTCTTATCGCTTGGCGATAGACTTTTTTTGTTCTTTCCTTACGACTGTCATTCGTAAGTAATTTTTGGTTCCTCTCATCTCCCTTGGATATCTTAGTAGAGAGGTTCTTCCTTGACTAGAGGAGATGATTCAAACAGGCAAGTTGACAAGATAACAACTTTATTCTGTAACTCCATACTAGGAGATGCAGCTCGGTCGGACGACCGATATGTTTGATCGTTGGCGTGGAACTGCCATTCTAAAGCATCGCGTCGATAGCGGAACATTAGCTATCTCAGCAATTCATATAAAAAACACATACGTAGTCCGCCGGCTCGGAAGTTACAAGTTTCCGGCGTAGGTTAACAGGTCAACCGCTTCCCATGGAAGTTGTTGTGCAAAGTTATCATAAACATAAAAATGTTGACAAAGCTTTGAGATAGATCAGGCTACTGCAGACAGCGCATAGCGTAATCTAGGTCTGCTTTGGTCACGTAGAACCCTCCTAATGCCATGACCCCAGGTCATTGGTTTATATTTACAGATCTTGTAAATTATATATATATGTAATTATTACATTAGGCTCGGACTGCTACCTATTCAAGCCTTGAATAACAAAAAAAAAAAATTTACTTTAAACATTGTTCATAGGAGCGTGCTCGTAACATACGTCTAAGTATAACATAACAAGTGATTAAATGCATAAAAAGGTTCTGTTACATACCCTTGTTGACATATTCATAAACAAAGATAAATGCATGGAAAATATAGATCCATGTTTGGTAATAATAATGATTATGTACCCAAAAAATAATAAAAAGGTAAAAATCAAAACATGTATACATGATTAATATGATAACAGGTAACCTGATTAAGAATAATGGTTACTAAATAATGATTATAGCATGATCATGGATAATTGTTAAAGAGTACTTGACACTCTTTGTAATAGATAAATATAATTGTACAATGGTATAACAATGTAATTCTGCAGAAATTCAATATATAGGGCTGATATTTTATTAGGTGCCCGAAAAATACCTTTAGGAATATATTAATGTATAATATTGGGCTATAATGCTTTATTAGGCGCCCTGGAGATACTTTTAACTGTTCAAATGCAAAGGCGTGAGTCTTTCTTGTCCTACATTTTTGCCAGCATACGGACCGCTTTTCACACACAACACAATTCCAGACAATTCCCTAGGCACGAACTGAAGTGGCCAGTTCCAGGCGGCCCTAAACGCAAACGACTTGAGTTTAACGGGTACGTCATCTAGACGGGCCAGTACGTTCCCTTGGAGATCCTTCTGTTTACGCCTTAGCCTACGCCAAGCAAAGATGTTGACGGCGATAACCAATATGGCCGTCACGCTGAACACGGCTAGCAGAATGTAGTAGCGAAGATTTTCTCCACCTGCATAAGTCGATGACGCGTGGGTCATCTCAGCCAGTTGCGTCAGACGATGAGCTACTCGCGCGTTGTATGGGAGAGGTAGTGATGGGATGATTGTAGCCCACGTGGTAGTTCGCGAAATACGCCTTCTCACGTATTATCGTGTTGACCCCTCTGACGGTATAGTTTGTAGATGTCCCCGTACAACCATTGGCTGCTACGAAGATAGGGGCATGGGCGGTGGATGTGTCCGGACACACGACGTCGAATCCGGCCTTATCATAACGGATCCAGGAACCATTATTCATCCTGTAATTGAATTTATTACCGTAAAAGGGATAAAGTTTCCCCAGACAACCTTCGCTTGTATGAGAGAGAGAGCCGTTTAGCACTATGTCTAACTCACATGAATCCGTTGATATAGGATAGAATTCAAAGAGTCAGCTGTACAAATTTTATTATTCATGGCTTCTGAACAGTGAGTGAGTTTATCTAAGTCTTTAATGACTGTAAATGATTTCTTATCAGAAGAAATCAGTACATGCCCCGTTAAATTGGATATTACTGGATTGAGTTATTCGTCATAAAAGTAGGAAACGGTGCTATTTTGTATGATTGCCAAGCATCGGAAGAATCAAAAGGAATTGTGATCATAATTCTATCATTTTCAACGCTGACTGTATATTGGCTATAATAGAATTCTACTTTATGGGCATCTAATAAAGGAATATAACCTAGCTTCTCCCGTCCGTTTTCCAAAGTTAACGTCAGATCTTTAATAGGCATGAGGTGAGGAGATAACACACCCTTTGTTGCTAACGTAATTGCTTCTACGTAATCTTTTGACTTTTCAATAAAATGTGATATTTTCACACGGATATGATCTATTTTCGAACTATAGTAAGCTAAAGTAGCCAGCAAATGTTGAACTTCCATGACCTGGATCGGATATTATTTGAATGTTCATTAACAATATTCATTATTTGATTGATCGAAGATAACTGGCTGCGAAGTTCTGATAAGGCCAGTTCCGTTTTGTGTTGCAAAAACTCAATTCTTTTATTTTGATTATTTATCTTGAGGCGATTTGAGATTCCTAAGCCTAGATTCGCAACTGATCCTAAGATGTTTAGTCCAGCTAGAATAAGCGGGTTGCGGCGTTCAAGAGTATTGTGCCGCAGACCACATCAGCAGGTCACGAGCGAGTTCTTCTGCCTCGGCGGTTTTTATTTTGTATGTCATAAGACAACATTTTTCGCGACGCTTAGTGTTTGAGCTAGCGAAATCTCTGAGTTAGCATGAAAATTACGTTCGTGCATTTCCTTAAGGGAAATACCAAACCTCATCAGGTCATTCTTTAAGTTAAGGACGTCATCTTCAGGTAAGAAAATAGCATGCATATCTACTTCTATAACAATATTACTTGACACGATGAATACATCAAAGATTCTCTCGATAATCGAGCCATGATTAAATTCTATTTCTTTCGTCCTAGCGCTCTTTCCATACAACAAAGATGTCTGAATACACAATATCACTCCTAACAATAACAGATTCATTTTTGAAACCTGCAATGAGTAAAACATATGTAATAACTCGCGTAAAAGAATAGGTTTACATACAATATGATTAATAGATATATATATATATATATATAAATTATTATACAAGTTTCATAAATACAACCATTTTTTTCCCTCACTCCATCTACCCTTCTTTAGATTCTGATATGTGCCAATGGGACTATTCTCACATCAGTGGGTTTGGATACATTTTGAACCCTAACTCTATTGGCCGTTAAATTTTCTAAAATGTTAAACGGGCCTTCAAACTTAGGTGTCAGTTTATAATTTAAACCTTTACGTACGTATACTTGTATGTATACCTGATCGCCCACGGCATATGTTCTAGTTGGCTTAGCTATTTTATCATGATTTTTTTTCATTATGATCTGTGCTTCTTCTAAATTCTTACGAATTATATTATATCGACTTATGCTTGCATCCATAACATCCTTTAGAGGATTTGATAAATTAGTTGTAGGCTTTAAGATGTGGAAAGGCGTTCGGGCCGGGATACCGTACAGTGCCTCGTGCGGTGTCATTTTAATAGACACATGATACGAGTGATTAAGTGTGCTTAGTACCGCAGGTATGGCAATGTCCCAGTTGGGATCTGCCCCCCCTAAGGTGACCCTTAAAATGTTTAAAACCTTACGATTTGCCCTTTCCACTAGCCCATTAGACTCTGGGTGATAGATCATGGTATTGATTTTCTTTATACAAAGGAATTCGCACAAGGAGTTAAGGAAATGATTATTGAACTCCCCGCCCGAGTCTGAGATAATGTGTGGAATTCCATGTTTACAAATGTAGCACTCGTAAAACTTCCTAGCGCACTCGACCGCGGTTTTTGTTTTAAGCGCTATAAGTTTCTGTATATCGAGTCAAAGCGTCTATAATTACTAGGAGGTGCTTATTTCCTCTGTCTGACTCGTAAAATCCTGTTAATAAATCTAAATGTACTCTTTCAAAGGGTTGATTTGGCACGGGGTAAGCCCCTAGGCTGACAGGTGTCTTCGTGTGCCCTTTGTATTCTTTACAAGTGCGACAATTTGCTATGTGCTTTTTATATCTGTAAGCATCGTATGCCAATAAAATAAGGATTTGGCTTTCTGTGACATCAAGGTATAACCCGGGTGTCCATGCAGTGGATTTTCATGCAACACTTTAAGACAGTGGGTATGAGTGAGATAGGCACACCACCTGGTTGTTATTCAACTGCGGTGTGTTGCGGGTTTTCCTCGTCACGGATCTACACGGATATTGTCCTGTAGGATATAATTCTGCTGCTTATACTTTAGGTATTCTTTTTTCCTTCGGATTTCCGTTTAACGCAATGATGATTTTTTCTATTTGCGGATCTTTTCTTTGTTCCGCTGTAATAGTTTTCAGCACTTTTTCCAAGCCCAATATCTTCCTGGGTTCAGATATATTTTTAACAACGGGCATGGAGGTTGAGATCATCTATTAATTCAGCTAATGGTCTCGGTACAAGATGAAGAGGGGTGGGTTGCTGATAATGCGTCAGCAATGATATTTGCTTTCCCAGGTAAATACCCGATCCTCGCGCCAAAGTCCTGAATGATCATGTGCCACCGAGTTCGCTTGGGCTGTGACTAAAGCCCTTTAACTAAAGAAGTCGGTTAGGGGCTTATGATCAGTGAGAACCTTGACGGGATACCGTATATTATGATTTAAAGTGCACGAGTGAATTAACAATAGCGAGCCCTTCCTTGTCTATTACTGCATATTACTTTGCGAAGGTCTCAGTTTACGTGAATAAAAAGCTATAGGGAAAAACTGTCTATCATATTGTTGAAGCAATACCCCACCTACTCCTAGGTCTGAGGCGTCTGTTGCTATGAAAAATTCCTTACCGAAGTCAGGAAATTTCAAGATAGGAGAACTACACAGTTCATCTTTCAATTTATCGAACGCCTGTTGATGACTTTCAGACCATACGAAATCTACGCCCTTTTTATAAGATCGGTTAGGGGAGCGGCTATGATTGAGTAGTTGCGGATGAAGCGGCGATAGTAACCGCTGCATCCTAAAAATTGCTGTATTCCTTCTTGACGTTTTAGGTAGGTATCGGAAAGGTTACGGATAGCCGACACCTTATCGTGGACGACTTTAAGACCTTCACTAGAAACCGTGAAACCTAGATAGACTAGTTCTGTTTAAAAAAATTCACATTACTTATCTTTACCCTTAAATTATGCTGCCTTAATCTTTGTAACACTAACTCCAATTTACGTAAATGCTCTTCTAATGTGTTGGAAAAGATTACTAAGTCATCCATGTAGGCATGTAGGATATCTCCCAACAAGTCTCCAAACACGACGTTTATCATACGAGTAAAAAGTTATAGGAGCACAACGTAAACCAAAAGGCATACGCAAAAATTCATAATGTCCCCTGGCTGTGCTGAAGGCAGTGTATGGGATACTTTCTTGTTCCATCGGAATCTGATGAAATCCTTTTAGTAAGTCTAGGCTTGTGAAATATTTATTCTGGCCTAGTAAAGATAGGATATCATCGTACATGGTACTGGGAATCTGTCAGGGATTGCTTCTTCGTTTAAACGACGAAAATCTACGCATATCCGCCAAGTTCGATCTTTTTTCGGTACTACTATTAACGGAAAATTATA
Organism: Macrobrachium nipponense; assembly: GCF_015104395.2. Lineage (NCBI taxonomy): Eukaryota > Metazoa > Arthropoda > Malacostraca > Decapoda > Palaemonidae > Macrobrachium > Macrobrachium nipponense. The sequence goes on along the minus strand of NC_087217.1, from coordinate 73,129,337 downwards.
AGGGCTGTTTGATTTCCTAATGACTCCTTCCTTTAACATTTTACCTACTTCCTCTGTTATCTCATTCTGAAATTTCATAGGAAGTCGGTACGAAGGTACATAGATTACTTTCTGTTTGTCCTTGAGCCTGATTTGTGCTTGCGATGACATCCGTTTTTCCTAAGGTTCCATCCGTAGTGGAAAAAACATCATGATATTTAGTTAACAGATTCAAAAATTTCTGCTGAATTTCTTCTTCTTGAATGTCCTGATTGATTTTGTTCTTTATAGATTGCAAAAACAGGGTTCATCCGCGACTGATTGAGCGTGATTTATCTCAGCTACGGTAAGAATGCGATGTTTATAAACTTCGGCATCCAAGATATGTTGATTTTTGTGGATTACTAAAGTGGTATTCAAATGATTACAGACTTCGATGTTACATTGTTGTTGTGAGCCGACTGTATAAACGGCTTGTGTGACGGATAATCCGTGTGTTTTCAGAGTTTCGGAAAGGATTAATGTTTCAGATCCTGGCAAGGTTCTCTTTACACGCACTAATATATTTGAAGTTACGTTAGGCTCGAGAGTTTGCGTGCAAGCTGATATTACGGGTGAGCGAGAGTTCTGTTGGTTGCCTGTATTATTTCTTGGTTCATGAGACAGGTGATTGGTTCCGTAATGTAAGTGACAACTCTGCCTGTCTCTTTATTATCTAAAACTGATTTTAGGGTATTAGAAGACCTATAGAAAATTTCCCCTTTGATATACACGCCGTGTTTTGCAGGTGCTAAGATAATATTTGAGTGCCCATAGACGGGTATCCGATAATTACTGCGGGATACATATTAATGTTTTGTACAACGACAAAGGTATCAGCAAAGTGCGCTTACCGACCTTGTACTGTACATGAGTTACGCCCACAACATTTAATTCATTATTCCCAATGCCTGAGAGCCTTATTCCGGACTTTTCTATAGGGAAATTTGAAAAGAGTAAATGATGATCTAAATCCATTATATTACGTGGAACTACCAGAATCAAAGAACAAAGTGAATGACTTATGGTCCAAATTTATGCATGTTAAGGTTTGGTCGCAACTCGTTTTGACTAATAATTGCATGAATTTGTTGCAAATCTACGGGAACCTGCACAGATTTTTTTGATTCGGCCGTGTGTTTCATAGGAAAATCAATTGTCTCACAATGATCTGATAAATGATTAAACTGATTATTTGATACAAAAGATGTTGATATTGATGACCGCCCAACATCGCCCTCTCACCCCTTGGAGTGAACTACGTGGTATTTGTTTTGTTTATCACACCCTGAAAATTCGCTTGCCCTTGCGAGTTCTGGCTAGACGGCCCAGGAACAGAGGTACCTGAAGCACGATTGTTTTGTTTCTGCTGTTGTGCAGAATTTCCGTTTGGTTGTTTCTTCTTATAGTACTGAGGACCCTTCTTTTTATTTGCACTGGCAACTGGTTGCGTGTTTGTAGCATTTTGCTGTTGATTCCTCGAGTAGCAACGGTTATATGAATGAGTTGAACTATTGTGTATTGAACAAAAACGCGTCTCCGACAGTCTGAAATCATGTGACCTGGTCGTTTACAGTTATAACAAACCATCCCTGCAACTTGATTATTATTATGTACCACATTTACTTGTTGTGGCTTGTTCTCATTTTTTGCAAAAACTTGAATGAGCGAAGGATCTAGGTCGGTACATTTAGACATGTGTTTTTTGATTTGTTTATACACATCTAATTCCGTACTGTCGGGCTGCAATTTTTTATCAAAACACCGTACTAACGCTTCAGGCAACATTGCAGTGATAGACGTAAGGTAGATCGAAACGGATAAAATCGTTCACTTTGATTTTAGCACCCGCAACCCACCCGGAGTTACTTAAACTATCCTGATATTCATTTAGCCGGTCGGCAATTAGCGCCGCCCGCTCGACAACATTGAGCTGAGTCATGGAGGCTTGGTTAAGGATATTTCTCAATGCCAATACTACATCTAAAGCCTCTTCACCCCCATACACGGCACGTAATCTAATTTTGAACTCGTCCCATGTAAGCGCTTCTTGGAAAGAAACCCCCTTAGATCACGCACTTGCGTCGCCCTTTCGGCAAAGTCAACGAAGCTCTTGGCCTCCTGTAATTGTACTGCTGGGTCTGTGATGCTTTTTGCATTTAAATGAGCGTCTACAAGATGAGATCCATGCCTCAACATTTTGAGGCAGGAACCCATTGACCCGACCTTGAAAAGGGACAATCGCTGACCTCAGCGCTAACGAGAGTCACCACGTTGGGGTTGCCAGCCGGAGTAGTTGCCATTTCGGCTTTCACTTTTTTCTTATCACTTCTATTCCTTGCAATCCTATCAAAATATCTATAAGAGTACACTCGACCACTACGTAAACGCATAAGCAATGTACTGTATAAGTGTGTTATAATAATAGGAAAATCCCCAAAAGATACAAAAATACAGATAATATGATCAATATTATACGGAGAATTCCTGCAAGAAACGGTTAATGACAACGAGAAAAGAAAAAAAAATTAATCTGCGGGCGAGAACCTCGTAGTTGAAGATTGGTTCTGTAATGAAGGAAGATTAATATGGCGAACAACTCACAGAATACTGGACGATCGACTCTTGATGAACAACACTTCACTGAGGAAAAGACCTGAATAGATAAAAATGGTACTTAGCTCCGATTATATTGCGAAGGATTGTTGACATGGGATGACGTCTCAGTTCCTGTCCACGTCTCGCGTCGGAAGTCGTGATGACGTCACGGCCTTCTCTCGGTGCACGATGCGCGGGAAGTCCAAGATTGATGACGTCACAGCCTCCGTCCTTGCTAGATCGGGGTGATGTTCCCTGTGTTTGTTTTCTTCTTTCCGTTGATGTTCGATGCTGCCCTCGTCGGTGTAGATTCTCGAAGATAAGTGACAACAGTTGCTCAAACGTCAGTGTTAAATGCTTGTATTCCTCTCGATGAAGGACATAGTTGCGTCTTCATAAACTGTTGCGTTGATTGAAGATCCCGTTACCTCTGTTTAGTTTGATGTTGAAGGTGGAAGTTAGTTCTTGTAGACTCTTCGGTCGGCTGATATGGGTCTTGTTAATTATGTTCTTCGTTTATACGCTGCCACCACTTCTAATGTCTTATCACTTGGCGATAGACTTTTTTTGTCTTTCCTTACGACTGTCATTCGTAAGTAATTTTTTGGTTCCTCTCATCTCCTTGGATATCTTAGTAGAGAGGTTCTTCCTTGACTAGAGGAGATGATTCAAACAGGCAAGTTGACAAGATAAACAACTTTATTCTGTAACTCCATACTAGGGGATGCAGCTCGGTCGGAACGACCGATATGTTTGATCGTTGGCGTGGAACTGCCATTCTAAAGCATCGCGTCGATAGCGGAACATTAGCTATCTCAGCAATTCATATAAAAAACACATACGTAGTCCGCCGGCTCGGAAGTTACAAGTTTCCGGCGTAGGTTAACAGGTCAACCGCTTCCCATGGAAGTTGTTGTGCAAAGTTATCATAAACATAAAAATGTTGACAAAGCTTTGAGATAGATCAGGCTACTGCAGACAGCGCATAGCGTAATCTAGGTCTGCTTTGGTCACGTAGAACCTCCTAATGCCATGACCCAGGTCATTGGTTTATATTTACAGATCTTGTAAATTATATAATATATGTAATTATTACATATATATCATATACATATATATATATATATATGATATATATATATATATATATATATATATATATATATATATATATACTTATATATTATATAATATATATATATATATATATATATTATATATATATATATATATATATATATAAATATATATATATATATATATATATATATATATATATATAACAATATATAGATATGTTATGACCCTTGTTGGGCCGGGGTGCAAGTTCTTTTGCACAAGAATAGAGAGGACAGTGATCTTACCAAGTATCCAGATAAATTCAGTCAGCGGAGACAAAAACACACAGGAAAACTCAACAATATTTATTAACAAACAAAGCAAAGAATAATAAGTCAGCCTTGTGACTATACAGGACAACAACTTAGTCCTTACTACTCCCTTAGGAGTTCCTAAACAACACTCACACTAAACCCTAGACAGAAAATAGAGAAAAATATACTGCATAAATTAGCAAAATGGGCCCAATTCCACATAAATATAAACCAATACCTATAACTAAACAGAGAGGAAAGAAGTAAGAGACCAACAGGGGGAAAACTTAATTCTCCTACCTACAAATATAACTAAATCTTAAATATAAAAAACATCAAGCATCACTTGTGACAAAATATACACAAAGAACTGGCATATAATATAAATATGAAGCGGCATTTAAGAAATGCACAACAATCTCGAACGACTCACTATACGAGAGTAAATAAGAAAAGAATACTCGGGAAGAGCTCCTCACACTGAATAAGGGATGAATGGATGTGATAAGGGATGCCCAAACGATTCAGGCTAAACAGTTGCCTTGCTGTAGGCCGAAATACAGAGGGAGCCGTGATCTCTTACATCCACTGAATGCCACGTATCAGGCCAATACTCCGCTATCTGAAGGGCGTGCAGCTACACAGGTCACCAATACCATGGGGAAGGAGTCTGCCGTGCTCCCGACCAAAAACAAAAAAAAACAAGGGAAATTCCTACCTGGTAGCAACCGCCCTACTTGCACCTTCACGGCCTCAATGCCCCCAGCGTGCAGCTCAGAAGGACGTCGTAGGCAAACACAGTGATGTCCCTCCCACGTCCACTCTGTCGGATCCAGCGCCGATATCAGAGCCCGCAGGAAAGTACACACAGTAAGGGGGAAAGTCACCGCAGATGGCAGAAATGCCCCTGCGCCTTCAATACTGACGACGACGAATCCTTCGAAGGGCGATTAAGAAAAAATATGCCAGCTGCACAACCATGCGGGGAGAATAGCAAGCCCGAACTGTTTTTCGGGAAAAGTTGTGCTCCTCCAATATCCTCACTGGTGTCCTTTTCACCAACCACCCGAAAGATAAACAAAACAAAAAAAACTAGAAAACACTTAACATTAATAAGATGCTCACAAAACATATTAACAAGCGGGGAGGAGGTTTAACAAGCAGTTCGCTTGACGCTCAGCCGAGACCTAAGTAAAAGCTTAAAACTAAAACCTTAAAAAACTAATTTCCTTACGCTATTTTTATTTTATATACAAAAAATATTAACAAAAAAGCATAACAAGGCTGAGAAAATAATAAAGGAAAAGCAATGCCAATTACGTTAATACCTTCCTCCCCGAAAAAAAAAAAATTTCAGCAAAATAAAAAAATTTTTTTTTTCAACTGTGGTATAAACAAACCTGTAAGGAAAGAACAATAAAGACAACCAATAACAGGCAAACATACAATAATAGAACAATAAACCTGAAACCAAAACTTGTTGTTAAAATATCCAATAATAGAATATACCATGAGAGAATACAAACCAAACGCTTTATATAGCTTACCATTATTTTAAAGCTCAATGATAATACCATACTCTGAACCCAAAGTCAAAGCATGGCAAAAGAACAGGACCTAAACATAATACCAAATAATTTAAACAGGATCATAACAGTCACAAATTCTCAAATCTAAGGAAACCATCTTACCTAGCTTAACCTAAATAAACTTAGACACACACGGCATACACCTTAACCTACAACACACCATCAAATAGTTCAAAGAGTCATATAAATAATAAATCAAAATTCTTAGTATACCGGGACAAATCAATCATTCGTTAGGAATCATGAACCATTATAACACAGAGTGTATACCACTCATAGAAACTTTACGAAACTTACTAAATCTACAAACAACTCTTGAAATATTACTTAAAAACTATACTACATTCAAAAGAATTTTTTTCTTTTTTTCATACAACCTAATTGGAGATAAAAGAAACGAGCAGGGCAGCATACAAGAAGGATCAGGCAAGCACACTAACAAGTCCTAGAAAGGGCGTCAGGAATTTTATTGTCTGTCCTTTTACGTGTTTAATTTATTAGGTTGAATTCCTGCAGAAATAGGGCCCAACGCAAATCCTCTGGTTGGCTCCTTCATCCGCTCGATGAAAACTAAAGGATTATGGTCCGTCCAAATTCAACCTGGAAAAAAGAAAATGTCACATAAGGTTTGAAATGGTTCACAAGAGCGCGGACCAAAGAAAGAGCTTCCTTTTCAATGGTGGAGTAACGCCTTTCCGCTGCCAGAAGCTTCTTACTATAGTAAGATACCGGATGAACACCGTCCTCCTTCCGTTGGAAAAGGACCCCTCCAATCCCGACATCACTGGCATCTACCGCGATAATAAGGTTTCTGAAAATCTGGGGAAGTCAAAAATAGGGTTATTAGTAATTAGCACCGATTTAAGTTTATTAAAAGATTCTTTCCACACCGATCAGACCACAAGAACCTTTTTCCTTTTTCTAATAAAGTATAAGAGACTGAACAAGATCTGAGTAATTACGCACGAAACGGCGGTAATAACCCGTCATGCCCAGCACCCTTCTTACCTCTCTAACATTACTTGGCCTTTTCAAACTTATAATTGCCTCGAGGTTAGCTTGTTTCGGAGCCACCTGACCCAAACCAACCTCGTGACCCAAATAACAAACCTTGGCCTGGCACAATTCGCACTTAGCCAAATTAACAACAAGTCCTGCAGACCTAAGGGCTTCAAAAACCTTACGTAACCTTAGCATGTGAGTATCCCAGTCATTACTATACTACCAAGTCATCGATATAAATTTCCGTTCCTTCCAAACCACAAATTACCCTATTCATGAGTCCCCCCCCTCTGAAAAGTACAAGCTGCATTTTTCATTCCAAATGGCATAACCTTACACTCGTATAGGCCAAATGGAGTGACAAATGCTGATATCTCACGAGCTCGATCGGATAATGGAACCTGCCAATAACCTTTCAAAAGATCCAGCTTAGTAATAAATTTGGCAGAACCAATCCGATCCAAACAATCATCAATACGTGGGAGTGGAAAATAATCATTTTTAGTATTTTTGTTCACTTTGCGGTAGTCCACGCACATGCGGAACTTACCGTCTGCTTTTTTTACTAATACTATAGGAGAACTCCAGGGACTCACAGATGGGTTGAATAAGTGGTCATGTTTCAACATGTACTCTATCTCCTTACTGACCAAATCCAATTTTACTGGATTCAGCCGGTAAGGACTTTGCTTCACAGGGGAAGCACCACCTACATCAACGTCATGATTTAAAATATTTGTTCTACCTGGAGCATCCTGAAAAAGATCTGAAAAGGAATAAATTAAGTTCAAGCACATCCTTCCGTTTGTCAAACATCTAAATGATCTAAACTACTTTTCAACATTTCCAAATTTTGCATATTTCAACCAATGCATCTGAAGGAACCTGACACCCTAACTCATCAGAGTCCTCTGGAGGCACATCCACTACCACAGACACAGGCTCGTACACGATCGCTAATGGATCACCTTGCTTACCATGGTAAGGTTTCAGCCTATTAATGTGAAATATTCTACACTTACGGCTTGAACCGGGGGCCTCAATTTCATAGTTAAACTCTGACAGTTTCCTCAAAACCTTCCAAGGGCCCTTATATCTTGGTTCTAGAAAACTATCTGGGTCCATACTCAACACCAGCACTAGCTCCCCAGGTTCAAATGAACGTACCTTTACCTTTTTGTCAAAATTACCTTTCATTACCGACTGTGATCGTTCCAAATTTTCCCTGGCAAATTTCCAAGCACTAATCATTTTACCCTTCAAGTCTTCCACAAACCTTCCAACTTTTATTTCACTCTTCCGGTTCGATTCGAGCATTTCAAAAACAATTTCCAATGGACCACGAACCTTGTGCCCAAATACCAACTCAAAAGGAGCTACTCCAGTAGAAGAGTTAGGGTGGCTCCTGATAGCAAAGAGGGCAAAAAGCGGGAGGGCTTTGTCCCAATCACTACCATTATCATAACAATGTTTCTTCAGGACAGACTTGAGGGTTTGGTGGAATCTCCACCACACCTTGACTCTCTGGGTGATAAGGTACGCTGGTAATGTGCTGAATGGCCAGTTCAGCACTTACTTACCCCTAAATACCTTACTCGTGAAATTCGTCCCGCAGTCGGTCTGAATTACACGAGGGAGACCATACCTGGAAAAGAAATCAATGAGTTTTTCGAAAACAACTTTGGAAGTAATACGCCTCATAGGTATAGCTTCAGGAAAACGAGAGGCTCTATCCATGATAGTTAATAAATATACGTAACCTGTTTTATTCTTAGGTAAGGGACCTACACATCAATTACTAACTCAGAAAATGGTTCACCTATGGCAGGTATGGGATGCAGCGGGGCTTTAGGGATCCCCTGATTAGGTTTACCCATAACCTGACAAGTTTCACATTCTCTGATAAACTGCTTCACACTCAATTTAATTCCGGGGCCACCAAAAATACCTAGCCAACGCTGTGGGAAAGTTTTTTAACACACCCAAATGACCTGAAAAAAATTGGTATGAGCTAATTCCAAAATAGAATTTCTGAATTGAGAAGGTACCACAATCTGTTCCACTCTACCAGTTTTATTCAAATTATCAGATGCGGGACGACTAAACCTATATAATAAGCCCCTTACAACTCCAAACCTAGGTTTAGTCAGATCCTCAACATCGCCCAAGTCAAAATTAAACTAATCTTTTTGAGCTTTAATAAAAGCAGCTCTGTTCCGATCAATTTTCATATCATTAACTACAGTATCATTACCACTACTCTCTACTGACCGGCCTTACTACATCTAACTCTACACTACTTAACATTAAGTCATCATCATTATCCACATCAGTAAACTAACAGCTTTTGCTGCAGACCGAGTAATTACAGCCACGGGACTAGCATTTACAGATAATAAAGGGAAAATCTCCCGTCCTTCACTATCCAGCATATTTCCCAGGATACCATCAATACCCGGATAGGTAGAACTATCCACCACAGCCAACTCAGTGATGCGATCATACCCTGGAAAAGACATGCGGACATTAACCAAAGGAGCTGACACAATCGAGTCTGGGAAACCTCCCAATAATACAAAATTTCCAGTATATATCTCAGAACCATTCAGTGCCCTCTTCAGGACCAACGACCGGGCAGAACCGGTGTCCCTAAAAAACTTCACCTGGACAACACAAGAGTCAAAAATCAATTTTCCAGGCCATACATATTTGTCATACTTGAGTCACAATTGAGGATTAGGAGCATCAGACTTACTACTATTTCCTAAACTACCACTATCTACTACAGATCTGTCTACAGAACTACTCCTAAACATTTGACCTATCATTAACATTAATGCTACAGGACTTTGATTATTATTACGCTCTAGGTACCGCCTACGAGCATTACACTGGCTTTGGAAATGCCCTGGCTTATTACACCAGAAACATGTTCCTCTACGGCCTGAACCTCTGTTTCCGTTATTATTTATTCTGTTATTTCCCCCATTTGGGAAGTCTCTATTAACAAAAACTCTAGGGGGAGGAGGACCTCCTTGGACTCTACCCATATCCCTACCACCTGAAAAGGAATTAGTGACATTAATATTCTTAGAGATATTGGGAGTTCAACAAGGGGGGTGGGGTTCAACTCTCCTACCACCACTATGGGAGCGAGATGAGGGGTTATTCAAGACCTTATAATTAAAATTGACACTACCTGAACGGTGAGTCAACACAAACTCATCTGCTAATTGAGCGGCACTACTCACTTTCATGGCCTTTACCTCCTCAAGGTGGACCCTTAACTCCCTGCTGCAGGCCTTCTTAAACTCCTCAAGGAGCATCAGTTCGCGTAACGCAGCAAAAGTAACTACCTGACGACTTTTCAGCCAGTCGTCGAACTGTTCCTCCTTGACACGTGCAAATTCTACGAAGGACTGTGCAGGGTGTTCATATAGTTCCGAAATCTGAGGCGGTAGGCCTCAGGGACCAGGTCATATGCTTTCAAAATCAAGCTTTTTACTTTTTGGTAGTCCAAGGGCTACTCCCTCCTCCAAGGCATTGTATACCCGAATTGCCTTGCCCACTAACCTACATTGGATTAGAACCGTCCACATCTCTGTGGG
>NC_087217.1:73104149-73114149 GCF_015104395.2 Macrobrachium nipponense | reverse complement strand
TGGGAATAGGAAAAATGGGAAAAATTAAATTTTAACTGTATTCTTTCAACAAGACCAACTCTGTCTCTTTCTTTTCCTGGCTGTCTCTCTTTCGCCTTATTATGCAAAATGAATTTTGACATAAAATGGAATGCTGGATACACACACAGAAAATATATATATATATATATATATATATATATATATATATATATATATAATATATATATATATATATATATATATATATAGATAAAGGTTTTTAGCCACGAAGGAAAAAATGAAAAAGTGAGATAGCCAAGTACTTTCGGTCATTCAGAATTTCAAAATACTGAGAAAAAATTTCTTTAGTTTATAAATATGAAATTTAATTGTCTAAATATATAAATTATTTCAAATTCTATGTTAAGAATTAATATATAATATATATATATATATATATATATATATATATATATATATATATATCTATATATATATATATATATATATATATATATATATATATATATGTATGTATAACTGAATCACGAAAGTTAGGAACGTGATAAATTCATAAATAAAGAAAATGCCACGAAGGAAAAATAAACGAAGGAGTCTGCAAGATCTTTCGACTTTAAAAGTCCTTTACTGAGCAGATACTGACATAAATACGAGAAAAGACAATACAAGAAGGTTCGTATAACTGACAGATAGGGATTATAAAGGGATTAGTACCTAGAATCCGACACACCTGGAAGATAAGAAACCTTCCCAAACAAGCATAAACAATGGGTGCAATTAGGTTTAAGACAATCATCTCAGATACAATTTCAAGACAATTAAAGGATTATAGGTGACAGCTATTCGGAACGTGGTAAACAAAACCATATTCACAAAACATGACAGACATACATTACAACAAAATTTAATAACTCTAAGCCAACTGATTTTTATTTAAGTCAGTAATTATACTCTTTGAGGTCATTCTTAAACATGTTACAGATACAAGGGTCTAAGTGAAAAAGGCCACGACTAACATTGAAATTACAATGAAAAGTAAGTTGTATTAAAGCAGATTCTAAAATATTTCGCGATAAGACATCTCTTGACCATGCAATTACTGAACTATCAATCCAATTAATTCGGTGGTTGTTTTCACTTAAATGAATAAATAATCCATTAGATTTTTGCCCAGTTTTTACAGAGTATTTATGTTGGCTTAGCCTTACTTCCAAGCCTTTGCTGGACTGTCCGAGATAGAATGAGGGACAATCCATACATGGAATTTTATATAATGTGTTGTTGCTTTCTCTGTTAATAAAAAATGGCCCCAGAGAAATGTTATTAAATTTTGTTGTAATGTATGTCTGTCATGTTTTGTGAATATGGTTTTGTTTACCAAGTTCCGAATAGCTGTCACCTATAATCCTTTAATTGTCTGGAAATTGTATCTGAGATGATTGTCTTAAACCTTTAATTGCACCCATTGTTTATGCTTGTTTGGGAAGGTTTCTTATCTTCCAGGTGTGTCGGATTCTAGGTACCAATCCCTTTATAATCCCAATCTATCAGTTATACGAACCTTCTCGTATTGTCTTTTCTCGTATTTATGTCAGTATCTGCTCAGTAAAGGACTTTTAAAGTCGAAAGATCTTGCAGACTCCTTCGTTTATTTTTCCTTCGTGGCATTTTCTTTATATATATATATATATACTATATAGTATATATATATATATATATATATATACATTAATATAATATTGTGAATTATTGACATGTGCCGACTATGCCAGTAAATTACAGTATTTAAGGAAGGGGGCGTGTTGATGCGGCGCAGAGAATGTGCCATTTAATGAAGGTTGGCGAGAATTAGTGTGGTGTTAGAATTGAAATGGGTAAGCATATATTTAAGCCCAAGTGTAGCTTTGTCTTTCTGTATCTTGAACATTTGCTTCAGAGATGTCTTCTTTCATTTGACATTTTGATTAATATAATTTTGGTTTATTCGCAATTTATTTTATTTTATTTATTTATTTATTTTTTAGACGGATCTGGAGATATAGTGGTGTTGGGAGACTATGACTTTGATTACCTATCTTATGAGAGATGTTTAGTTATTGCAGAAAAAAAGAGGTGGACGAGTTTGCTCTGATCCCCCAGGGTTATTTGGGTTTTCTGTTTGAATTATAATACCCTTTTATAATAGTGCATTGTTTGGGGTTTTAATTGGGCTGTGTTTAAAAACTAAAGTTTCAGATTTGACTTCTTCAGTTAATTATTTTGTTCTTTGAGAAGTTGATTTATTCAGTTAGTCCTTTTGTTCTTAAATAAATAAAGTCTGCATTTTTCTTAACTTGTGGGTCTGATTTAACGACCTGAGGTAATTGTGTTATGTGAGTTGTATAGAGGTCGATTGGTTTGTAAGTTACGTGAGAGAGAAAGAGAGAGAGAGAGAGAGAGAGAGAGAGAGAGAGAGAGAGAGAGAGAGAGAGAGAGGAGGTCGCCCATTGGCTGCTTGGGCTATTGCTACCAGAGAACCTAGAAAAAGTAAGGTGTATAACAGTGGTGGTGCCATGTATATCATATATATATATATATATATATATATATATATATATATATATATATATATATATATATATATATATTATATGATATATATTTGTGTGTGTGTGTGTGTGTGTGTGTGAGTGATGTGAATGTATGTATGTATGTATGTATGTGTATGTATGTATACGTAGCTATCCACATGAAAGGAATGCGACTTTCCTTTCTTCAAAAATGCTCTCGGCATTCCACTCCTCCAGATATAATATGTTCTTATTCTTTCTGTTTCTTTTCTTCTCCTCTTCCTCCTACCCCTAGTCTGGATTTCGTCGTACTGGCTTATGCGAAGCTACACCGCAGCGCTTTTGTTTAGAATGCTCAAACTATTTGAAGCTTTTATGAAAATAACGGTAGTGGCTGAAATTATTACTGATCTTGAAGGACTTTCTGTCTGTCTGTCTGTCTATCTCTCTCTCTCATTGTCATTATTATGCCAGTTTTCCAATCATATGTGTAACGACCTTCAGTCAAATGCTCTGTATCAGTTTGTAAGAACAAACACAGATGCTTAAATTTAATCCTTTTCTTGACCTCCCGGATACCGCATGAGCTCTTGACCTATATGAAAGTTTTGTAAATAGATTAGTAACCTGTAAATTCCGTATCTTACTCCACATCACCTCACACTGCTGACCACGTAGAGATGCAAGCAGCAATAATTCTAACATCAGCAGTGAAAACCTCACAGCTGCACCCATACACATGCAGCCCTTTACACCTCATAACCAATGGGAAGACATGGTGCAGATGGATGATCTTAAAAGATGAGTATTTTCTAATACCAATCCATCAGTCCTCCCGAAAATACCTTCCCTTTATCCTTGAGGGGATGGTGTTCCAGTTCAGGGCACACCTTCATGAAGTCAGCACGACAACAATGACACCTGTCAGTGATAGCTGAGCATTCCTTCACCATCAAGTACCTGAAGGGTTCAGCAAACACCATGGAGGATGCACTATCGAGAAAGTGTGTCAACACCATCCAGCTCAGGATGCCCTATTCTGAGATAGTAGAAGCACAGAACAATGTGGGCCTGCAATGACTGTATGGAGCGATCTGTCAATCAACAGGGGACGATGACCATCACCTATGAAATGAGTACCAGATGTCCCCATCCATACTTGCCAGGGGGCCTGAGAAGTAGAGGGCCTTCACTCTTGCCCACAACCTATCCCACCCATCGGACCGATCAACCACCTAAACCATAGCAGAGTGATACATCTGGTGGGGAATGAGGAAAGACGCTAAAACATGGACAAGAGAATGCATCCCATGCCAGACGTCAAAAGTCACAAGATATGTCAAAAGTGGGATAGAAGAGTTCAAAACAATGAACCACCAACTTACTAACATACACGTTGACATAGTGGCACCCCTACAAATATCTGTTCACCAGTATAGACAGGAACACCAGATGGCCAGAAGCAATACCATCATGGCAGCAGATGGCAGAGAGTTGTGTAAAAGTCCTCCTAGATTGGGTCAATAGGTATAGAGTCCCACAGATCATCAACAGCGACAGCGGAGACAACTCATGTCTGCCCTGTGGAACACCCTCGCCGATAGTCTGGGGATGAAAATAATGTATATGGCATCATTGAGAGGCTACAATGATCGCTAAAAACATCAGGTGCTGGAGGACAGAACTACCTTGAGTACTACCAGGCCTGAGAATGATGCCGCACACAGCATTCAATATATCTCCAGCATAAGCCCTGTACAGATAAGCATTGACATTGCAAACAGATTTCTTCCAAGAACAAACAAATCCAACTTCGCCAGCCAACACTCAAATAATGGTAGAGAATAATGACAGAAAAGACGACCTACCATGCAAACAAAAAGATGTATGTCCCTGGCGATCTACAGAACGTAAATATGAGTTCATACTTGTAGACACACAAAGACACCCCTCTCCCCAGCCTACTCAAGACCGCAGCACATCCTCCAGAGACACTCTTACATACCAGACACTGACCTATAAGCATAGGCCTCTCGTTGGGTGGCGGGGAGGAGTCATAGCGACCACATATGCGGCCCTACACGCACCCACAACCAAAATATCCTTTATCAAATGATGACTAACCCACGAGAGAACCCATGCAGGTGAGAGAAATGCAAACAGGTGAGAGAAACGCAACTTCTCTCACACATCTTTTGTACATATATCTCTACTGTCATTATTGTCACTATCTATGTATTGTTACCGTATGTATTATTATCCCAGTTTTCTGACCACTCATATGTGTATGACCTTCAGTTAAATGTTCTTTATCAATGTGCATGTATGTTTCTATCTGTGAGCAAAAACAGATGCTTGAATTTAATCCCTTTCTCGACCTGTCAGAGATGTACACTGCGGCTCACACGAGCACTTGATCTGTGTGAAAGTATTGTAAATAAATTAGTAAGCTGTAAACTCCTTATCTTACTTGACCTCACCTCGCAAGGTTTTCTAGCATGTAATGTGTATCCCTCCCTCTTGCTTCTCGTCTGTTATTAACTGTTACGGATTCTTCCTTAATGTCCCAGTGAGAAGCCTACTATATCTTCCAAGATAATACTCTGTGATACTAATCATTCAGCTGCATCCATGATTATTAATAATACTCTACCAGGTTCCTCTTTAGATAACAAGAAAATTATTTCTGTCATTTGCCTGAATATCACCTCCATAATGCTGCATTTTCAGTGTTGATTCCGGCCCATTTCAATTCAATGGTACTTCGAACATTCCTATATCAAAATTATTATTTTCTTCATAGCATTATCCAGTTCTGCATCTTGTTTATCTTTTATATTCTGATTTTTATTTTAATACCGAGTTCCTTGAATTGAGAATACTTTCCCTTCAGATACGTTCTCTCCATTTGTATCTTAAATCCAAAGCCTTTCCATGCATTTACTATCTAAATTACTTGTTAAAGTGTAAAAAAAATTTTTTTAGACTACCTTTCTTTACATTCATTCATATCTTCATGTAATCAATTTTTCTAAAAGTAGTTAATAGGAGTTAACCAAAGATATTTACATTAGCCATATCTCTCACTTTCTTTCAAACGTGATATTGTTTCGTTGTGTATTGTATGTTTACATATCAAATAATTACATTCAAACAATATCATTTGCCCTCCATAACCATCTAAGCTAACTTTACAAACTTGCACTCATTGATTTCTTGTTGCTATGTTGTTATAATCACAAACCTTTCCCTACATTCCTCCTATCGCATTCACTACTTCTGCTAAATTTTTAACGCATATACAATCAACACTTTTAGTTTTCTGCAAAAGGAAACTATCGAGATGGCTTTGTTTTTCCGACCGCACTTTTTCTGTCTGCCCTCAGATCTTAAAAAAAACTGAGGCTGGACTGATGCAAATTTTTTTTTTAATCATCCACCCTATAATCATCATACATGCAAAATTACAGCCCTCTAGCCTTAGTTGTTTTTTTTTTCATTCTATTTAAGGTTAAAGCTAGCCATACTCGCATGCCTGGCAACGCTATAGAACATGCCACCATAGTGCCGTGGCTAAAAGTTTCATGGTCTACGGTTCATACAGTGTTATACGCTGTACAGGAAACTCGATTGCACCGAAGAAACTTCGGCTCAATTTTTCCTTTTTAATCACGTGAACTACGAAAATAATCTAATCACTATTTTCTCTTTCCCAAGGTTACTAAAGAGTATTCCACTTTTAAAACCATATATTGCAAAATAGCTATGCACTTACAAAAACACATTGCAATTTAAGTCTATTTTTATTCACTCTGAGTACTCCAAACTTGTTGAGTATTTGAAAAAATTTTGTCCCTTGCTTTTGCATTAAAGACCTCTGTCACATTCACAATACGTATATTAATAAATATTTGTCTTTTAAATCAGTAAATGAATCATATATATAAATGCACAAAATTAATTATTATCGTTCACTGAAACTTGAAAATGTCTAACATTTATCCACAAAAGACCAAAGCATGCATTACTTCTGCTATTCAATTAACCAAAGGATCATTACAAGGGACGTGACATTATTCAAGGCAAAATTAATCAAGGTATTAATTTAAAGCTTAAAACTAAACCAGAGAGAGAGAGAGAGAGAGAGAGAGAGAGAGAGAGAGAGAGAGAGAGAGAGACTAGACCAAAAATAATGAAATAAATTATTTCAGTTCCTCCAGTTCTCAACTTACTAATTAAGGAAAGAGAAAAGAGACAAATTAAGTAGGAGCAGGTGGAGTGTGGTTGAGTTTCATTATCCGGAGAGGAAAAAAGAAGGGGAGAGGAACCAGTTTCTTTCTTAAGCTCGAATTTATCGCAGAGATTTCTTCTTTCCTAAGAAATAAGAGTAAATGAGCGAGACAGAGATTGTCTTTGGAGTGAACGGAGTAAAGAATATGATGTTTTTTCAGTGATATAATTTGGCTTTGATCTGGAGAGAGAGATATGTGCCTGTATGGGATTTTATCTTAAAATATACATCTTTCGTTGACGTGCCCTGACAGTTTTTATGTATTTCATTGTCATTCAGGCTGACGAAGGGAGTTAAAGATAGTTATTGTTGTATTCTTGTCTACCGTTTAAGGGACTGGTGTCAAATATTGACGAAAAAAGAAGACGAAAAAAAAAGCCGATCTTATCGCAAATAAAAAATCATTAATTCTCCAATATACTCAATTTTTCTGCATATATTGTTCACACACTCTTTAGCTATTAAATGAGACTTAGGTTAGCTCTTTATCTCTAATATGTTTAAAGTAGTAGCCGTTTTTACTGACTTGTCTTTTTTTATTGCAGATTTTGCCTTCAACAGTTAGGAACAGAATCTACATGGAAATATTATCTCTCAGCAATGATTTCTTAGCTATATGCATTTTCGTAACTCAAGTCAATATTTGAGCAACAGTATCTTGTAACGATCAAGTTTTCTGCGAATAAGCTTTCAGTAATCTATGTAATTTTTTTTTTATCATCGTTAAAAAACAAACATCTCTATACGAAAAGAATTCCAAACCTGAAAATTTTTGTGTTCTGACGGAGGACTCGTGCTTAATTTACTTTACAATGCGTCCTTAGTAGCGAAAGACATAGGTTCGAAAATATATTTTAAGTAGTTTTATTTTCTCTTTCACCCCTTTGCTTTAATTTAATCACTTGATACCAAAGTATGGTTACAGCTTACTTAAATTAATGTTCTTTTTATCTTTCTGTTGCTCATTAGCTTTTGCTGCTTGCAATTCTGCTTTTCATACGAATATTAGATATTTTAATTAGGAGACTCTACAACATTAATTTTTGTAGCACTCGAATTCAGTAACTTTATATTACCATGGAAGTCATGAAGAGTTATACTATATGTGCAATTGACTTAAGCTTCATTACATATTGTGACAAGTCTTTTCTAGCTTTGCTACTTACGCTTCCTTGAAAAACATCGTTAAACTTCAAACCTAACATCGAAAGAAAACGATGATCAACAGTATATAAGTATATCTTAGTTTAACCAGACCACTGAGCTGATTAACAGCTCTCCTAGGGCTGGCCCGAAGGATTAGATATTTTTACGTGGCTAGGAACCAATTGGTTACCTAGCAACGGGACCTAAAGCTTATGATGGGATCCGAACCACATTGTATCGAGAAATGAATTTCTATCACCAGAAATAAATTCCACTGGTTCCGCGTTGGCCGAGCCGGGAATCGAACTTCGGACCATTGGGTTGGTAGCCGAGCGCGAAATGCACTCGGCCAACGTGGAACTTCAACAGTATATAAAACGCATGTATCCATGATAAAGGTTTCCCCTCTTTAATAAAAAAGGACCCCTGCCAAACAAATTTGCCTCCAAATAACGGCGGCCTGACAAAATATTTTACAATAAAGGCCTTCCAAATAACTATGCGTTTATGCATCCTAGCAAACGCGTCCGTATAGACTCGTGGAATGCTTACCTATGTATAAGGACCACAACCACAATAATGCTTTCATTATGTCGGGCACAGTTCGCAAGTTTCCTTTTTATATTGTAGCCTATATGAACTCATTAGTTTGTAAATGGAACTTGGAAATGAAGATGAAAATAATTTTCATTTGTTATACCTCAAAAAATATTGGGGCTCGTATCCCGGAAATCTTTGCAGTTTTTCTCTTATGTTGTAATACATTTTGTTATTTGATTTACATATTTATGACTTTCAGTCTTGGTTAGCAGTTACGTCAATGTGTTGTCTATTTCTATAGCATCAAGTTACATTTTAAAATCACTTTTAGTATTCGTTTGTTGGTTTTTTTATTTTTTTTTTACGGATTAGTCTGTTTGCAAGTTTAGTGTAATTCTGCTCTAGAGACATGAGTGATAATCGTTATGACTGATTTGCAGCAAAATTATATTGGCAATTATTGTAGTGATGATAAAAGATAATGAAACGTGTGAAACAGTATTCAGTGAATTAGCGTGCCCAATACAAATGAATGGCTACGACAAGCAGTAAAAGGATCAAAGTACTTACCTTTCAAAGTTTATCTTCAGACCAGGAGCACCTGTCATAGAATAATATAAGTACTAGATTAAAAAAGGAGCGCCTAAGGATATTAACAAGAATGACTGATAATCCTTAGTTTCTCTTGTGCAGAATGGGTTCAAGAGTATTAACATCTGGTCTTGATTTGACATAGTTTCAATTATTAGATTTGCTATTCAGATTCAATAAGGCTTCTTAAGGCAATAATATTACACTTCCTATTTTACTAATACGAGACCAGTCAATGCTATGTGATTTTTCACTTAAGTGTACAAAAAGAGCATGTTTCTTTTCTGACATTTCTAACTGAATATATATGTTCATTTTAAGTGACATTCATCTTTTTATTCATTACTGTGATTATAAATAATTGTGCTGCTCTGCTGCGAAAAGTTTATTATAAGCAGGCGTATTTTTTTTTACAGAGCTATTCTGTGTATTACAAAATAGAACTACATTAAGTAATGTCACAATCCATTTGATGATATATTCAAACTGGTTGAAATTATACAAAAAGTGTCTTTTAGTAATTCTGTCTTTTCGTAACCTTAATTATAAACTGTTCCATTGTTATCGTGGAAAATATCCAAAATATGAGCAGGTTATTTTTGTAATGCTCTGTATTTCGTTATCCAGTGATTTAGGATAAACACAAAAAGATGACGGTTGGGAAACTGAAGAGAAGGTAGATATTTTTCCATCAATATGATGTACTGAAAATAAAGCGCATATTTTATTTGTTGTTTTCCGGTAAATGTTAAATTCACCTCTGATAACAATGTCTAAAAAGGAGTAGACAGAATTCTTTTCAACAGCGTGTCGGACTCCAAAACACAATGCACATTCACTTCTGTACTGCAAGAATTGTCACGCTTCCTTAGAAATATCATTCACTCTGTCTACCTTGGTG
>NC_087217.1:73091649-73099149 GCF_015104395.2 Macrobrachium nipponense | reverse complement strand
TATGTGGATAGTTTCTGTATTTGGCCAGTTCACGAAAATCTCTAGGAGTCCTTTATCAATCTCAATAATTCAGTCCTTTCTATAAACTTTACTGTAGAGGAAGAAAGAAATTGTAATTTGAATTTTGTTGATGTAACTGTCCATAGAAATGATAAAAATTTCACCTTTTCAGTCTTTCGAAAATCAACTAACTTTTGTTCATTACTACTCCAATCACCATCAAAATGTTAAATTCTCTGTTTTTTTTTCTTGGATGTTCTTAAGGGCTTTACGTGTCTGTAGCCCGCAGTTTACTGATGCTGAATAAAACTATTTATGGTATTGCCTTGAAACTTAAATATCCAAGGACTTTTGTAGATGTGGCATGGAAAAGAGCTAGGAAAATTTGTTATTTAACTAATGACAAACTTGAATTTAGTAAGCATAACATTCTCAAATTACCGTATGATGAAAGTTTTTAGAAACTACTAGAATTTAAAGCTTTTTAACATGAATGTTGTTTTCAGTAATAGTAATGTTCTGTAATAAAAAAAAAATTCTCCTAACGATCTTCCCGGCTGCATATATGAAATTCCTTGTCAAAAGTGTGATAAGGTATATTACGGACAAACCGGAAAATCTCTTTCACAACGAATCAACCAGCAGTAATATATTGTGAGAACCAGACAAATATCGAATGCATTATTTGCATATATGAGAGACTTAGATCATCCTATTAACTAGAGTCAAGTAATAGCTTTATTCCCAGTTAAAAGGAATTTCATTGAATCTTGATTCAAGTAAAATAATGGAAGTGTTTTAAATTTAAGTCTTTGTTTATTTCAACATGATGCCTTCATAATGAAAAAAAGTTGTAGGTAAATATAAGCAACAAAATTAACATATTCAGTTTTTACATGTTTTGGACTATATATGACTACGTTTCAGTTTCTCTTAGAGTTGAATATATGTTTAAGTTTGTGACCGTATGATATCCGATAATCCTGGATTATCTCTTTGATTTTTACCCCTTTGACAATTAACCATCCGGTATTCTTGATCCTTTTGTTTACTCGGCAACTTTCTTTCCAACTGTATTCCATTTGTTCCTTGACAATGTCTTAGTAAAGACGAAAGAGCTTCGATTTTTGCCTATCATTTTCCTGTGGTATTCGCTTATATATATATATATATATATATATATATATATATATATATATATATATATATATATATATATATACTAGTTATATATTATATATCTATAATATATATATATATATATATATTTATTTATTATTATAGTATATATATATATATATATATATATATATATATATATATATAATATATATATATATTCAGTAGGGGATTAGTGTTTGGGCATGTCACGAGGTGCTCTATAAGCATTTAAATTCTCATTTATCCACACACATGTCTTACCAGCACCACCTTACATACAAATCGCCGTTTAACAGTATCCCACCGCGACTGCCTTATCTTTTTTATTCTAATATTAAGAGCACTATCCAACGAGTGGCTTTTTATGCGCAATACAACCCTTCGCAAAATCAAACGATTAATTTTCAAGGACTCGTTCACACTATTGATTAGTCACAGCAGCGCCAGGAGAGTAAATCTAGGTACGAAATGTGTCCTCATCAAACCAATATGAATATTTTTGAACGGATGTAATTTATTTGAACAGAAAACAATAAGAGACAAAGAACTTATGTGCACCCACTACTGATCCATCTTAAGTAAAGGAGACTTTCCAAAGCGCATGTGAAGACTTAAGAAGTAGCCTTGAAAAGTTTTTTTTCTTTATTCTTATTAATTTTGAATGGTAATTAATTATGTTACATACTTAGGATGCGATGTAGTGTACTGACCTGGCCTTTTCCTGTTTTCTAAGTTGACCATTTCAACAGAAACATGATTATTTCTTACATCCATTATCTACGGTCTGTAACTACAGCTGGTGAAATGGAACATGATGAATTTTTTGTCTCTTGTAGAAATATAAAAGAAAGTAAAAAAAAAAAACTCTTTTGACACATTCATTTTGAGTATACGGGTTCCATTTCCAACTACAAAAAAGACGCTGCCACTAAAAGACAAAGAGTTGCTCCTCTAATAGGATCCTGAGGAATTTTTGCTCAGTCTTCAACTCCCCTCTCCTCCTCACATCTGCGAACTTCATACTTTTCTCACAAAACTGCCATCATTCATTCTCTCAAGACAAATCGCCTCAAAACACTCCGACCCATTAGAACTTCTTCGTAATTTATTTTATTTCATACCATTCAGTTCTCCTTACTTTACATATGTTTTGCAAGTATTTTATCTCTGCACAGGTTCAATTGCATTTCTTTTAATCGCTTCCAACATCCAAACTGCACCGCCAAAGAAGTGTTAACTCAACAGTCCTTTCATACATGCCAGCCTATGCTTACACGGAAACTTATCGCCATTCAATCTTTTACAGCCATCTATACATATACATACAAATATATATATATATATATATATATATGTATATATATATATATATATATATATATATATATATATATATATATATGTGTGTGTGTGTGTGTGTGTGTGTGTGTGTATGTGTATATATATATATATATATATATATATATATATATATATATATATATATATATATATATATATATATATATATATATATATATATATACTTTTCTTTGTCCTTCTGCGACACACCTCTCCCCTCTTGTTATTGCCATCAATAACATTTACTCCTTAATAACTGTTCAAATCATCTCCTTCCACCATCAAAATAAAGACAGGGCTCTCTCTTTGATTTCAGTGACCGAATCTCTTCGTTCTTGCTCTCGTCAAGTTTCAGTTTTCTCCTCTTACAAATATGCACAATCTCTCAACTGTCTCTATACTTATGTTTCCCATCATCGATCAACACAGAATCATTTATAAACATAAGACATTACATACACAATTCACGAGCACTCTTTTTCAAACGATTCTTAGGAGTTACATATATTATGACTTTCCTCTTGTCTTTTGCATCAATATATACTACATCAAGATGTCGAATAACCAAATAACCTGTCTTCATATTCTAATATATCGCTTTAGAATCACAAAACATTTAATGCTCTCAGCTTACTACGTTCTACATCTTGCATCCACAGGAACCCCATATTGCTTCTCTTTCCATGATTACTTTATAATCCTCTTGAAGATCATTTATACCACGTACTACTCCTTTCCTTCATCTTCACGCTCTTCACACAAGCATTTCATAATCACTATTTGATCCACTAATACATGCTCTACATTTAGAATTTAGTCATAATGTCTTACACTTTGTCAAATTTTTTTAAAAATCTTTGAAGATATAATGATTAATGCTACGTCTTAAAACTCTTAGAAAACTTCATGATCTTTGTTTTTATACAAAGAGACAATTTGTTCTTTAATATATTCTTTGGAACATATTCCTCGTCTAAAATATCTAACAAACCTTGACCCGATGTATAATCGCCCTTTCATCACTGTCACGTAAATTATTCTATACTTTCCTATCAGCTATCAGCTAAAGAGCCATCTCGTTCTTGAGCATTTTGATTGTCCTACTTACATCTAAAGAGGCCATTGCAGCCAGCGGTCTCTAATTTACACTAGATCATTTTTCCTGAGTCATTTAGACTCGTTTGTTCTTTCCTTGATAGTTAACATTGCATCAACTTCCCTCCATGGATAAAAGACAATATCAGCTTCGGAAAGGAGGTCTCGAGTTACATCTTTAATTGTATTTACTTCAATAAAAGATCAACTGCATTTACTCTCGGATTTTCCTTTTAACTCAAAATGTTAACAATCATCAGATTGAAAATGAAAACCACAAAATTACTGCGTATAACTTGTTTACTTGTAAGTATTTACATAGTATTTTACTCAACACTCGAGCACTTTCAGGCCCTATCTGTGGTCCTTTCTCAAGAGATCTCTTGAGATAGGGCAAGAGATAGGGCCTGAAAGTACTCGAGTGTTGAGTAAAATAGTATGTTAATACTTACAAGTAAACAAGTTACACGGAGTAATTTTGTGGTTTTCTTTTTTAATCTTCAGAAAAACGCTGAAAGAAGCTTTTGTTTGACTCATCAGCTCTTTCACTTTTCTAACATACTTTCATCATACATTCACATGCAGAAACAGACACACACATATACACACAGACACACACACACAGACAGACACACACACACACACACACACACACACACACACATATATAGAATAATATAATATATATCTATATATATATAAAATATATATATATATATATATATATATATATATATATACTATATATAGTACATATGGAAGTATGTATATGTGTGTGTGTGTTTGTGTGTGTATTACAGCACAACTCTAAGCAATTTCAACCCAACTCTGGAAGCATATGACTTACCACCAGGAAAAGAATATTGTGGGGTTAAGTCATCATTGGCACCAAAGGGGGTGGTGGAGTGTTCGAAGGGAGTGGAATGTAAATATAACGTAAAAAAAAAAAAAATAATAATATTAGTGTCTAATCCATAGTTTCTGAGGTCACTGAGAAGTATAGTGACTATCCTGATGCCATTTAAGTCCTAGTTTAATCCCAATAGGAAGGGGGTGAGTAGGGTTGGGAAGGAGATGACATGTAAAAGTAACCCAAAACAACAGATATTAGTGTCTAATCCATAGTTTCAAGGTCGCTGAGATGAACTGTGACACTCCTGGTGCCCTTTAAGTCCAATATCAGACCTGATATGAAGGGCTTGGGAAGGGGATGGTATGTAAATATATCGAAAAACTACAAATTTTTTGTGTAATCCATAGTTTCTGAGGTCAATTTGAAGAATAGTGACACGCCTGATGCCCTTTAAGTCAAGTTCAGCCTCAACTGGCTTAATATCTTTTAGTGTATGTGACAGCTTCATTTTGCTTTTTGAAATGATTGCATAAGTGTTCCTCACTTTATTAGATAATGATACTGTGGATTTTAAATTTAATTCATTAGTCAAAGTTTTTTTTATTTCCCTGTAAAGCTTTAAATTTCTACACAGATGTAAGTATTTTTTCCTTATGTTTATATTAGCTTTTTGTTGTATTCTATAATAGATTTCATAGCTCAGTGAAAGCGTGATTTTTGCTTATTATTTCACAGATTTCATTACAAAGAAACATAAGTTCAATCAAAGGCTAAAATAATGAAACAAAAGTGTAGACAAGAAACTCCTAAGGAAAGAGAGGTGCTACATCTAGAGCTTCAGAGAGAGAACAAAAGCGTGAGGCCCAACTACAAGATAAAAGAGATAGAACTTTACAGACAACAACAGCGTGACCCTCAACTACAGGAAATGAGATCTACTATCTAGGGCTTCACAGATTGTACATCAGCGTGATACTCGACTACAAGAAATGAGAGATAGAGCCAGACGAACACAGACTGTGCCACATTTTAGATTAGCATTGGAAAGGTTCCGCCATGATAAACGTAAAGACTACTTACAATATGTAGGTGTTACTATCGGAAAAATTGAATAGTTTGTAGTTACTGTCAAGCCAAAAAGTTTGAATCAGAGTCTCCTTGTATTTGCTGCAAAAAATGGAAAAGTGGAACTTTGCTAACTGGAACCATCACCACAAGAACTTTTGACATATACATCAGGTGATACATCAGAGTCAAAGCATTTTCCTAGTAACATCAGACAATACAATTCAAGTTTCCAAATGACATCAGTTATTTAGCATCCCAGATTTCCATCTACATTCACGGAGCAAAGACAAATTTACCAAAAAGTAGGATCGTAGTTGCTTCCATTGCCAGGTCAACCACCAAAATTTCTACAATTATATTTTATTGAAACCAAACAAATAATGACCAGAGGTGCGCTTACATCTAAGGAACAAGATGTCAAAATTTGTTAAACTTACAAAGGATGTTCCATGATTGCAATTTCCCAATTAAAATGTTTAAAACAGCATTGGAACATATGCCAATAAATGAACATGAAGTAGTCATGAGAGCAAACTGTAGACCAGAAGTCAAACATAAGCAACGGTTCAATAATCCTCAAGTAGATGATGTTGCGTGGTTGTATCAGGCAATGAGTTTGAACAACCGGGTACCGTAATTCAACAACAAGGTAAATCATTGCAGTGTTTTTCAAAAACACATTGATCTTATAATGGTCTACAATACTCAGTGATATTCCCCCATGGTGAAGAGACAGGTTAATCAAAGAACTGGAGAAACAACCAGCAAGAAAGTTTCAGCGATGGATTTCTATGCATACCGACCAATGATTCAGATAATAAAAACGACTACATATTAAACTGCAGACACTTGTTTCCTCAATTTATCGTTGATATGTACGCAAGAATTGAGAGTGAAAGTCTTCTTTACATTCATCTAAATCAACGTACATTGTGAGTTGAATACATTTACCTGAGAGATACTATGGCTAATGACGGGAACATTGAAAACTTCAGTGCTTTTGTCACAATACCAGCAGTCCCAAACATATGCACGAATACAGGCAAGATGACATGATGAAAGCAGGATGTAAGGAAGACCAAACTTATTTATCACCTTTATCTACAATCTGAATTAGACAGAGATCAAGGAGATGCTTACCAATGGTCAATTACCCAGTAAGTACCATGACGTGATCGCAAGGGTACTGAAAGAGAAGCAGATGAAGCTAATTATTGATGTTAAAACAAAGGGCCATTTCCTTGTGTGTCAAAATGCTGAATGAACACAATTGAATAGCAAAAGCAAGGGCTGCCACACTCACGCAATTTAATCTGGTTGGCAGATAAAATTCAGCAAACACAATCCGATGATGTATATATATATATATATATATATATATATATATATATATATATATATATATATATATATATATATATATACACTGAGTTGCCTGACCCAAATCAACATCCTGTGATTAAAAAAAAATTATCCAAGGACCATGTGGAAATCTCAGTCCCAAATCTGCTGGTATGAAGGATGGAAAGTGTACCAAGAAATATCTTTTAAAACTTTATCAAAGAGACAAAAAGTGGAATTGATGGTTCTCCTCTAGCTGTATGGTAAGCTCCAGAAGATGGACTCACGGCCAAATTAAAAATACACAGTAACACAGATATAAAAATCAACAATAAATGGGTTGTGCTATATTCGCCTCTGCTGTCAAAAATGTTTCAGACCCAAATCAACGCGGAGCGCCTTAGTGGTGTGGTCGGTATGGTGTTGGCCTGCCATCTCGTTGGCCCCGAGTTCGATTCTCGGGCAGTCCATTTAGGTGTGAGAGATGTGTATTTCTGGTGATAGAAGTGCACTCTCGACGTGGTTCGGAAGTCACGTAAAGCCTTGGTCCCGTTGCTGAATAACCACTGGTTTCATGCAACGTAAAAACACCATATAAGCAAACAAACAAACAAACAAATGAACGTGGAGTGCTGTAACAG
>NC_087217.1:73076649-73086649 GCF_015104395.2 Macrobrachium nipponense | reverse complement strand
CGGTAGAGTCAAAGTTGACCGAACGTGGTTTTTTTTTTTTCTATTTATCGTGATTTATATGCAAATATTTCAAAAATGAGAAAGCTACAACCTTCAATGATTTTTTTTGTTGTATTCTACATGAAATTGCGCACATTTTCATATATAAAACTTTATGTAACGGCTAATTTAAAATGGTGCAAACATTACCACAATCGCACGTATGATTTTTTTCGGAAGAGTTACCGCGCGGACGTAAAGAAAATGTTATTTTTTTCATAAATTCACCATAATCGAAATATTGTGCTAGAGACTTCCAATTTGTTGCAAACTGAAGGTAAATGGTTGAATATTACTAGATATAAGCGGGTTTTAGCTTACAATTGCGTTTTTTGACCATTTTCGTAGAGTCAAACAAAAGTTGATCGGAAGGTTTGAAAATTTGTCCACTTCTCATTTTTAATATGGAAAAATTTTCAAAAATTGATAAAAGCTACAACCATGTGTTGTTTTTAGTTGTATTGTGCATGAAATTGCGCACATTTTCATATATAAAACTTTATGTAACGGCTAATTTAAAATGGTGCAAACATTACCACAATCGTATGTATGATTTTTTCGGAAGAGTTACCGCGCGGACGTAAGGAAAACGTTTTTCATAAATTCACCATAAATCGAAATATTGTGCTAGAGACTTCCAATTAGTTGCAAAATTAAGTTAAATGATTGAATATTACTAAAATATTAGAGTTTTAGCTTACAATTGCGTTTTTCGACCATTTCGATAGAGTCAAAGTTGACCGAAGGTTGAAATTTTGGCATTTATCGTTATTTATATGAAAATATCTCAAAACTGATAAAAGCTACAATCATGAGTATTTTTTTGTTGTATTCTTCAAAATGGCTCACATTTTAATATATAATCTTTATGTAAACAAACTAATTTAAATGGTACAAAAATTATGTCAAGTGACGAAATAATTTCCGAGATGTGTCACAGATACTTTTTAGTGCGGCAAGAAAGAAATTCGCGCTTGCGCGCCTGTGTAACGATTGTAAACAAAACAACACCTTGATCCGTGAACTCCCAGCATCCCCCAAGGCGCGTGATTCAAGAGATTTTGGCTGGTAGGCCTAAAAGCATTTTTCTGCGAATTTTTAAAAAAACTTTTGTATGTCGACGTAAAATACGTCCAGTCGGCACCCGAGAGACAAAAAATGTCGACGTAAAATACGTCCAGTCGGCGTTTAAGGGTTAATTACATGCATATACAGGAATCAGAAGAGTAAATTAAAAGGCGCTGTGTACTCTAGTCTCTTGGTACTTTCAGGTTAACATTAGACAATAGATAGAATTAAGAATGCCACTCAATACGGGTTTAAATTACAATGAATTAACAATCAAAGAGGACTTGACTGATGGATGTAGGACACAAAGGATGCAGATGGTTTTACAATGAATATCATACCCTTTCTATAATGTATGAGATAGGAACAAAATCAAGGGTTAAGCCTACATACAGTCAATTATTGCATAGGGACTTGCTGAAGGCTCGAGGAATTGACATCACATAAGGTCAGATAATTATTCTTATCATGATGAATGGTTACTGACAAGATTTGAGGTCTAGTACTATACAAGGGGAAGGGGAAAATGAAATAAAGTGAGAGATAACTGACCAAACACTCTTTATCTCATAGTACCTTAGTTCCTTAAGAGAAAATCCTCAGTTGTAGAATAAAAGATTCTCAGTCGAGCGAGCCATCTACATGTGGCACATTAAAGTCTTACTTGGGATGGCAAACACAAGGTCAGACAAAGGTTGAGCCCTCGGCTCGAGGGTAAGGGTAACTTGGTGGCTTGGTGTCAGATCAGTCGCTAGTCTGATCTCAACAGCCTTCATTGACCCAGGGTCGTTCTTATCAGACCTCAGATTTCTGCTGCTCTCCATCGCCCCAAGCAATTCAGGTGGCCTGAGTGACGAGGCCGAATCCTCTTAGATCCCACTGCAGGCCATTTATGTGAACAGCATAAAGGCAGGTTTCTGTGTGGGGAAAGATTTCCTTAGCCAGTGAAAGTTATAAAAAGATTAAATTAAATACTCTGAAGAGGCTTAGCAAGGGGAGGTGTTAACTCTGATGAATTTAATGGGCAAAATTTAATTACCAGTGAGCATCTTAAGGGCACTCCTTGTTTTTGGGTGCTGTTTTCCAAGTTTTAGCATGAAGGGTTCCTCAAAAGAGAATATTTCTAGATATATATATATATATATATATATATATATATATATATATATATATATATATATATATATATATATATATATATATATATATATGCATTAACCTATCCTTAATATCCAATCAGCTCTAAATCAGAATTAGTATATTTGTACTATGTTAACTGAAGGGGAATTTTGTTGTTGTTAATAATTTCGTCCTCTCGTGGATTCAAACCAGTGCACAGATGAGAAATCAGGACTGCAGTGAGTTTCCCACTCGGCCAACAAGGGAGGTATAAGTTCATACCAATTCTGACCTTACAAATCATAAGTATCCATTCACCTCTGCCATGTTAACAAAGTCATACGTTTGCCACACCCAGTGATATTATGAATTTTTATCACATCACCGTGGTTCATATACATGTATCAAGTTATAGATGTCCTTTTAACCCTTAAACGCCGGAGCGGTAAATAAAACAAAAAAAAAATGACTCCCGTATGCCGGAGGGGTTTGAGAGTGAGCGCATAAGCGGAAAAATATTTTTTTCAAAAAATCACAGGCGCGCTTAGTTTTCAAGATTAAGAGTTCAATTTTGGCTCCTTTTTTTGTCATTGCTTGAAGTTTAGTATGCAACCATCAGAAATGAAAAAAATTATCATTATCATATATAAATAATGCGATATATGATAGCGCAAAACGAAATTTCATATATAATTGTATTCAAATCGCGCTGTGCGCAAAACGGTTGAAGGTAACAAGTTACTTTTTTTTCGTTGTAATGTACACTAAATTGCGATCATTTTGATATATAACACATTGTAAAACGATATTAAAAAGCAACACAAGAGAAATATTATCACAAAATAATGCATGAATTCGTAACGCGCTTACGTAAACACATATTTTTTTCAAAAATTCGCCATAAATCTAAATATTGTCCTAGAGACTTCCAATATGTTTCAGAATGAAGACAATGATTGAATATTACTATACTGTAAGAATATTAGCTTACAAATGCAGTTTTCGACCATATCTGACGAGCTAAAGTTGACCGAATGTCGAATTTTTTTATATATATTTTTTTTTATATGCAATTATTTCGGAAATAAGAAAAGCTACAACTTTCAAATATTTTTCGTTTTATTCTACATGAAATTGCGCACATTTTCATATATAAAACTCTATGAAATGCCTAATATGAAACGGAGCAAATATTCCGAGAATGGGACTTACGCATTTCGGAGATTTGTGGCGGAGAATCCGCGCGCGGAGGAAGGAAAGTTTTTTTTAAAATTCACCATAAATTTAAATATTGTGCTAGAGACTTCGAATTTGTTTCACGATGAAGCTAAATGACTGAATATTACTAGACTGCAAGAGTTTTATCTTACAATTGCGTTTTTTCGACCATTTCGGTAGAGTCAAATTTGACCGAACGTGGTTTTTTTTCTATTTATTCGTGATTTATATGCAAATATTTTCGAAACAGAGAATAGCTACAACCTTCAACTGTTTATTGTTGTATATACATGAAATTGCGCACATTTTCATATATAAAACGTTATGTAACGGCTAATTTAAATGGTGCAAACATTACCACAATCGCACGTTTGATTTTTTTCGAAGAGTTACCGCGCGGACGTAAAGAAAATGTTATTTTTTTCATAAATTCACCATAAATCGAAATATTGTGCTAGAGACTTCTAATTTGTTGCAAATGAAGGTAAATGCTTGAATATACTAGAATATAGGCGTTTTAGCTTACAATTGCGTTTTTCGACCACGCATTTCGTAGAGTCAAAATTGACCGAAGGTTGAAAATTTGTCACTTATCATTTTTTTATATGAAAATATTTCAAAATTGATAAAAGCTACAACCATGGGTTGTTTTTAGTTGTATTGTGCATGAAATTGCGCACATTTTCATATATAAAACTTTATGTAACGGCTAATTTAAAATGGTGCAAACATTACCACAATCGCTGTATGATTATTTTCGGAAGAGTTACCGCGCGGACGTAAGGAAAAAGTTTTTTCATAAATTCACCATAAATCGAAATATTGTGCTAGACACTTCCAATTAGTTGCAAAATTAAGTTAAATGATTGAATATTACTAAAATTATAAGAGTTTTAGCTTACAATTGCTTTGTTTTTCGACCATTTCGGTAGAGTCAAAGTTGACCGAAGGTTGAAATTTTGGCACTTATCGTTATTTATATGAAAATATCTTAAAAATTGATAAAAGCTACAATCAGAGTATTTTTTTTTTTGTATTCTACATAAAAATGCGCACATTTTCATATATAATACTCTATGTAACGGCTAATTTAAAATGGTACAAAAATTATGTCAAACTGACGAAATAATTTCAGAGATGTGTCACACATACTTTTAGTGCGGCAAGAAAGAAATTCGCGCTTGCGCGCCTGCGTAACGATTGTAACAAAACAACACCTTGATCCGTGAACTCCCAGCATCCCCAAGGCGCGTGATTCAAGAGTTTTCGGCTGGTAGCCTAAAAGTATTTTTCCGCGAATTTTTTAAAAAAACTTTTGTATGTCGACGTAAAATACGTCCAGTCGGCACCCGAGAGACAAAAAATGTCGACGTAAAATACGTCCAGTCGGCGTTTAGGGTTAATATCCAATTCGTTCTTCCTTGGAATTAATATATTTTCATACATGTTAACTGCAGGGGACTCTTTTAGTTGATAATTTCATCCTCTCATGGATTCGAACCAGCGCAAATAGGAGAAATCAGGACTTCAGTATTATTAACAACTCGGCCAGCAAGTGAGGTATAAGTTGATACTGATTCCGACCTTACAAATCACTGTCAAACTCAGGTATTTGTAATTAGAATCTGCAATGTTATCAAAGTCTTACATTTGCTGCACGTAGCCATATTATGAAATCTTATCACATAAACATGATTCATATACACGCATTAAACTACATATGTCCTTTCATATCCAATTCGCTCTAACTCAGATGAATACATATGCATATATGTTAACCGAAGGGGAATCTTTTAGTTGAGAATAATTTTTAGGAAAAAGCCGTACACTGGTTTGGGTCTTAACTTTATTAGTAACTGTTCTATGACATTCAAGCTGAATTCGGCAAAGACACTTTTATTCAGAGGCTTTTCCCTGTGTTCAGATTGGAATAGTCTTCATTATAAAATATCATTTCTTAAAGTGTTTCTTAAGAATAAGTGTTATCTTTCTGACATTCCACATAAGTCCCAAAATTACATTTTGGGCAATTAATTTTTAGACAATATTTTTAAGCCAAAAATTGTAGTCTGCACCGTTCCCAAAAAGATAGTGTATACTCCACTACCATTCACTAATAATTCTTCCTACTCACTCTTGAGCCATCTATACCCTTATGTTGAGTTCAGATTTATTTTCAATACCCGCTCACAATTGGAAGACTGTTTCACTTTAAAGACACCGTCCTGGAGTTGATGCGTACCTGCACTGTTTATAAGTTCATTTGCCCAATATGTAATTTTGGGACTTATGTCGGATGTTCCAAACGCCTACTTAAGGTGCACATCGACTCTCATAGGTGTGTCAGCCATCGTACAGGCTTACTTTAAGCAAAAGAGAAAATAGTGCAATTAGACTTCATGCCATATCCTGTCACCATCACATACAGTTTTTGAAATACTCTGACAAACAAAAAACAGCCATTACTTCCCTTTTTAGAGTCCCTCCATATTAAACAATCTCCAACACTCAATAACCAAACCACCTCTGTTCTTTTGTTCATTGCATAATTTGCTTGCTTTTCTCTCTCTCTCTCTCTCTCTCTCTCTCTCTCTCTCTCTCTCTCTCTCTCTCTCTTTCTTTTACCCACACCACTTCTGCTCATTTCATTCGCAGTTTTCTAACTCTCCCAGTTGCCATTTGACTACGACATGAACAGTAGGTTCTCCAATATTTTGTACTACAGTATCATTATTATTTTTTTTTTTTTTACTCTGAATATTCATGTATTTATTTTTCGCTCTCGGTATATTTCTGCGTTTTAAGTAATCTCTGAACTTGTCATTGCTCTTTTATGATTTGCAGTTAACTTAGTTTTTATGTTCCTTTTTTACTTTGTGTTGGTTATTTTATGTTCCTTTTTTACTTTGTGTTGTATATATTTTAAAGTGTTGTAATGTTTTTAGATATAGTCAATCAGTATAGTTCTTACTGTTTCTCTTTTTTGTATCATTCTATAGATAAGTGACCCTGCTGATGGGAAAAGTAATGTACTTCCGAAAGCTCGGCTGTGCCCCTGGTTTTTTTTAAGGAAATAATAATGTCTGGAATATTACCACGTCTTCTAGTTATCCTGTTCCTCCTTATATAATATATATATATATATATATATATATATATATATATAATATATATATATATATATATATATATATATATATATTTATATATATATAGAGTGTGTGTGTGCGCATGTGTGTGCATGGTTAAATATACTTACATGAGGTTCTTAGCTTTCTGTTTTCCTTAACGTTTAGGATGCGTTCTTTGTTCGAGTTCTTAGCATCCACAGACAGAAAAAGTGAAAATAAAAAGAAAACTGTCAAATAAATCGATTTTTTTACTTAAGTACTCGACACTAAGAAAGGTAAGAGTTTATTTGGCTATATACTAGCATACATATTCTATAGCGAAAGTATTCCCAACCTCATCATGGTCACGTTTATATTACCCATGTAAATTCTAAATGTTACCCCAGTTCCCCAGTTCTTGAATGTTTTAATGATATATATATATATATATATATATATATATATATATATATATATATATATATATATATATATATATATATATATATATATACTATATATACATATATATATATATAGTATATATATATTATAAGATATATATATATATATATATATCTATATATTATATATATATATAATATATTATATGTATGTTATTATATATATACATAATATATATATATATATATATATATCTATATATATATATATTATATTATATAAATAAATATATATATAAATATATATATTTATATATAATATCAATATAAAATATAATATATAAATATATATATAAGATATATATATAAATATATTATAATATATATATTGATATATATATATATATATATATATATATATGTATGTATATATATCTATATAGATATATATATATATATATATATATAATATATATATATATATATATATCTATATATATAGATATATATGTCTATATATATATATATATATATATATATATAGATCTATATATATACTATATATAATATATATACGTATATCTCTATAATATATATCTATATATATATATATATATAATCTACTATATATATATTTATATATATATATATATATATATATATATATATATATTATATATAGTATATATATATATACTCACTAATACACTTAATCCTTAGGTTAGATTATACACTATACACTATTACACTGTAATCCTTTGGTAGTACATCCTGGAGTACACTAAAATCCCAGTCTGGTAGCTCTGGAAGGTAAAAGTATAACACAATTAGTACAAAATACTACACAAAGTCCTGAATGCAATATGTAAATTATAGATATCAAGAGTAAAAGAGTTAATGTATGTTTAATTAATTCCTTACTTTTAGTTTATAATTCCTTCTTTGAGTTATATCAAGAGTAAAAAAGTTAATGTATGTGAATTAATTCCTTACTTTTAGTTTAAAGTTGTCGTGCTATGTAACCCTGGATGCACAAAGTCTTGTGTGGCCCCATAGCCTACATCATTCAGGGGTTCTGGAATGTAACAAAAAAACAAATAATTATGTCAGTAAGTACTATATGCATAGTAAGTTACATACATTAATATGCACCATACAGTGGTTTAATATCACATATATAACATGTATAAAACTTAGTTAATGTATGTTAATTAATTCCTCACTTTTAGTTTAAAGTTGTCGTGCTATGTAACCCTGGATGCACAAAGTCTTATGTGGCCCCATAGCCTACATCATTCAGGGGGTTCTGGAATGTACAAAAAATAATTTTGTCATTAAGTACTCTATGCATAGTAAGTTACATACAGTAATATGCACCATACAGTGGTTTAATATCAACTGGTATGCATGTTGCAAATGATTGGTCTACACCCCCTGTTCAGCAGAGAGTGTACATATGTAATTCCATGAGGGACCTTGATCACTTATCCCATGTGAGAGATCTTGGTCACTTTTTTTTAGTATAAAAACGTTACCTTAATGGTATGTTAATTAACTCCTATGTTTTAAATAATTCCTTACCTTTAGTACTGTAGTAGGTTTACAGTTGTCGTGCTATGTTATGTAGTAACCCTGGACAAAGTTTTATGTGGCCCCATAGCCTGCATCATGGAGGGGGTCCTGGGTTTCTGGAATGTATACCAAAAAAGTATCAAAGTTAAGTCATGTATGTATGTTTAGTAAGTTACATACAGTAACCATACGTACAGTGGTTTATAACATGTATGTACATAATCAAACTTGGTTGGAAATTCCTGTAAAAAAAAGTTATGTACGTATGTAATACTGTATGTAAAAACCTTACTGTTCATACTTTGTTACACTATATGTTACATTTGATACGTATACTTTCCTGAAGGGTTTTTTCCATCCAAAAATGGTGCTTCTACTTGTAGTTATCCCTTGATGACACTTGTAATTTGTTAGTAACAACCTGGAGTTGTGTGAAAAATGTTGGTTCTGGAAGGAAAAAGTAACAAAATTAGTGTACAAAATATACACTACAGAAAGTCGTGAATGCAATATGTTAATTACTGTAGATATATCAAGAGTATTAAAAGAGTTAATGTATGTTAATTAATTTCTTACTTTTAGTTTAAAGTTGTCGTGCTATGTAACCCTGGATGCACAAAGTCTTATGTGGCCCCATAGCCTACATCATCAGGGGACTCTGGAATGTACAAAAATAATTTTTGTCAGTAAGTCCTCTATGCAGAGTAAGTTACATACAGTAATATGCACCATACAGTTGGTTTTAATATCACATATAACATGTAGTATAAAACTTAATTTAGAAATTCCTTACATAACTTACCAACTTTTAGT
Organism: Macrobrachium nipponense; assembly: GCF_015104395.2. Taxonomy (NCBI): domain Eukaryota; kingdom Metazoa; phylum Arthropoda; class Malacostraca; order Decapoda; family Palaemonidae; genus Macrobrachium; species Macrobrachium nipponense. Next base: position 73,077,306 of record NC_087217.1, on the reverse strand, counting down.
GAGTCTCAAAGCTGTTACCTAGGTTGTGGGAGATGGAGGTGGAGGTGTAGAGCATTCATGATAAGGATGCATTCCAAACCTAACTTCAGTGTGCTTTATCACAGATAACAGGCTAGGATGATGGGCAGTCTGGAATGAAGAATTAATATTAAAGGACAGTATGTAACCACTTAGGTGTACAAAATTTATTGTATGTATGCAAACATTAAACACAACTGAGAATTCCTTACCTTCAGTAAAATGAAGACATATAGGCTATGTAGAGGTCTGGTTTATGTAAGTCACAGGTGCATGCCAGTCTGGAATGATAATGTACATATGATTATAGTATGTATGTTACATACATAACATGGTTATTACATATGTAATAATAAAACATTAATAAAAAAAATGTCCTTACCAAATTCTAGTGGTTGGCTTGCTTACTGGGATGGGCATATGGTAGATGAGTGTGGCTGGGCTATGGAGTGGGATGGGCAGGTGCTTGGGAGTCTGGAATGATAAAAAAGAAATATATAAAAATGATAGAGTTTACTACTGTAACTACTGCACATGTTATTACTGTTTGACATATGTAGTGTGTAATATGTACAATATAAAAAATGAAGAATTCTTTTATCTGAATGAGTTGGAGAGGTGATACTACTCGTATCAACT
>NC_087217.1:73034149-73069149 GCF_015104395.2 Macrobrachium nipponense | reverse complement strand
TCTTCCTTGGATAGTTATTTTTTAAAGAGTCCTTTTGTAGGAGTAGTAGTAAGCAAAAAGGAAGAACCAAGTGATACTAAAAAACAGAAAGTTGAAAGTGGTGAAAAAGTTGAAATTATGTAAAAAAAAAAAAAATTAAAAAAACATAAAGTATAAAAAGAAGTAAAAACAAATGCACAAATAAAAAAAGAGGGAAAACAGAAATTTAATTTTAAGTTTTTTGTGAAGTTAAGTGTTACAGTTTTGTTAATGTGTTTTGTAAAGTTTAATTTATGTTTTACTTACATTTTTTTGTGTTTCGTAAAGTTAAGTGTATGTACGTATCTACCGTTTGTCCTCCTCCTCTGTCGCCACTTTCGGAGATGGCCTCACTCGAAAGGTAAGCCTCCACATTTTACTACATACGTGTGTATGTACGTACAGTATTTCTTGTATACCATGTACATTAATACACTTTATTTACAGGTATATTAGCAGTACGTATTAAGTTAGGTATTGAATGGTTCAAATTGTTGTAGTATTTCATTGTTTATAGGTCAAGTTAGCTTTATTATGAAATTTACTGGGGTGTTTTTGGAGGGCTTGGAACGGATTAGCCATTTTACATGTAAAATGCGGTCCAAGATGTGAAAAGCTCATGATATGAAGGCCGCCTCGGAACGGATTTCGTATCTCGAGGTACCACTATATATATATATATATATATTATATATATATATATATATATATAATATATATATATATATTATTATATATACATATAATACATATATATTATATTATATATATATATATATATAATATATATATATATATATATATATATATATATATATATATATATATATATATATATATATATATATATATATATATATATATATATATATATATATATATATATATATATATATATATATATATATATATATATATATATATATATATATATCATATATAAAATATACATATATATATATATATATATATATATATATATATAAGATATATATATATATATATATATTATATATATATATATATATATATACATATATATATATATATATATATATTATATATACTATATATATATATATATATATATATGTGTGTGTGTGTGTGTGCGTGCTGTGTGTGTGTGTGTATAACTGAATCACGAAAGTTAGAAACGTGATAAATCCATAAATAAAGATAAATGCCACGAAGGAAAAAATAAACGAAGGAGTCCGCAGGATCTTTCGACTTAAAAGTCCTTTACTGAGCAGAATACTGACAAAAATACGAGAAAAGACAATACAAGAAGGTTCGTATAAACTGACAGATAGGGATTATAAAGGGATTAGTACCTAGAATCCGACACACCTGGAAGATAAGAAACCTTCCCAAACAAGCATAAACAATGGGTGCAATTAAAGGTTTAAGACAATCATCTCAGATACAATCTCCAGACAATTAAAGGATTATAGGTGACAGGTAAATATGGTTTTGTTTACCAGGTTCCGAATAGCTGTCACCTATAAATCCTTTAATTGTCTGGAGATTGTATCTGATGATGATTGTCTTAAACCTTTAATTGCACCCTTTGTTTATGCTTGTTTGGGAAGGTTTCTTATCTTCCAGGTGTGTCGGATTCTAGGTAATAATCCCTTTATAATTTAGGCAAACGCATACACACGCGCAACCTTCTTCGACCTGTAAAGGAATGCAAAAAATTGAGTAAAGTATGGATGTTAAATGGTTGTGTCAGTTTACCTTAGACTTTCTAGTATTTGGTAGCACCAAATTTGTTCTCTTTAGCTGCCTTCAGCCGTCGGGAAACACTTTCAATGAGGTGCTGACAGATCTCTGGTTCGATACTGTTCCAAGCAGCGATGATGGCGGCTTTGAGTTTCTCGATATTGGAGCAGTCAACCTTCTGCAACTTTTTTTAATGATCGACCACAGATTTTCTATGGGACTAAAATCAGGGGAATTAGGGGGTGGGGGCCCAGTCACTTAAAAGCTCCACACCACAATCCTGCAACAGTTCCTAATCAATGGCGTTTGTGTGGCACCGTGCGCCGTCTTGCTGAAGAATTGAAGCACCTGTCTTCTCAAAGCTCCCCTCTAAATATTCATTTTAGCAACAACGTAATAAATGTGCTGGTTCACTCGTTCATTATTTTCAAATATACACAATTCCCCAACTCCCTCATAACCCATAGAACCCCATACCATCAAGTTTTGGGGGAAACTTTTCACAAGGACGAATAAGTTTGTCACTGCACTTGTTAAGGCGGGGACTTCGCCAAACTTTCGTTGAGGTGCTTGCCGAGCAATGGAATGTGGATTCGTCAGTGAACAACACTTTTTTTCCAGTTATTAACGTCCCATTTACCAAATCTATGAAAAAAAAACTTTCGTTTCTTAATATGGGCGTCAGTTAGCTTGCTCTTCTTAGGAGCCACAACACTCTTGAATCCCAACTTGCATGACAAGTACGTCTGTAAAGTACGTACTTTACACTTTCCTAAAATTTCAGGGTTTTCTTCCCTGAATTGACGAGCGCTGTGTGAAGGATTAAGCTCTGCTTCCCTTCTCAGTAGCGAAATAGATCGTTCAGACAGCAACGGGGGCCTCCCAGACTTCTTGGCGGGAAGAGGTACCTCTTTCTTCCCTGATGCCTTGTACCGCGCAACAATGTTCTGAACTGTTCGACGCTTCAAATCCGTCTGCCGCACAATTTCAGCGGTATTTAACCCTAATTCAAAACACTGAATGACCCTTACACGATCATCCCTAGAAGTATAAGGACCCACCATTACGCATAAAGCCAGGGATTGGCAACACAAGGGCAACACCACGAGACGAACAAATCCTGACAGGAGTGCCAGCAAAAAAAACCGACTTACACCACGGCTAATGAGCTACTGATCAGTTATTGTTTTCCTTAATCAAGGACACAGTGGAAACAATTAAAAAGGTGCCAATTAGTCATTTTTCTCTCAGGCATTTTCCCCGTGACTGATATGGAGGATTCTTTAAGACGCTGAAAGTCTTTACGCAGCCTTCAGGGGTGCAAAGACTTTCAGCGCCCACTTATATATAGTATATATACATATATATATATATATATATATATATATATATATATATATATATATATATATACATATATATATATATATATATATATATATATATATATATATATATATATATATATATATATATATATATATATATATATATATATATATATACATATATATTCATATATATATATATATATATATATATATATATATATATATATATATATATATATATATATATATATATATATATATATATATATATATATATATGTACACTAAATGACTTAACATATCATTGAATCAGAATGATTATATACACAAACTACAAGATTAAATCAAACTCAAATAGAAGAAAGTTGGGAAGTGGGAGAAATCCTTTCCTCAATACAAATAAAAAAAAACACCCTGCCTCAAAAAGAAAAATCCTTTAAAACAAGGCATTCAAAAACTCGAAGTAAAAGAGAAGATGAAACAACACCAATTCCAATAAAAGAATACAGACACACCGGGCGTCCGTTTAAAAAGAGGGAATGAAAAAGAAGCACTTCCTTTAAACAAAAGCTGGGACATAAAAATGCTTGCGAAAATGTTTAATACTTTTGATCTTTGATATACCAAGCCACATTTGGATTCAACTAAAAAATAGAAAATCTCTCAGTGAAAGAATGGCAATTTTTTTTTATTACTTGATGAAACTTATTTTATAATCGTTAACTCTCTAGGTTTAATAGTCAGGTTGAGAGGCCTATGGTAAATTTCTGAGACCCAGGGAATTCCAGTTATATTTTACTTGATAAGGCTGATGAGTAGTAGGTTTTATATGTTCTTTACACACTTTTCAAAAGGAAGACTAAAACAACAAAATCAACAGATACAAACACACTGTAATTGTGAGCATAAAAATATTCCCGCATAAACCGCATATAAAATAAGAGACGTATTTTCATCTAAAAGATTTCATTTAAGTATGATTGTCAATAATGTTGAACATTCTACACACACACACAAACACACACACACATATATATATGTGTGTGTGTGTGTGTGTGTGTGTATTCAAATGTGTCCGGGGTAATTCTTTAGAAAAGTCTAACATGAGCGTTACTGATGATTTTCGAAGTAAATATCCATAATAAATTAATACACATATATAATAGTGAAAGTGATAAAATTTTGAAACAATGAAAATTGTTTTTCAGAGATGTTTGCTCTACCATTTAACAAGTGAATCTTTCTTGTTTACTAACAATAATATAAAGCTTTAAATTGGTATTTTTTTATCCCTATCTGATTCTCAAGACGTGGAAATATAACAATGTGTACATAAATATTAGGTCCCGAGATAAGGAGCAGAAAAACGGAAACAATGTCATTAAAAGAAACATTAGTTTCTCGCACCTATCTTATTTTTTTATAATATATAAATATACATACTTACATGCACACACACACACACACACACACACACACACACACACATATAATATATATATATATATATATATATATATATATAATATATATATATATATATATATATATGTGTGTGTGTGTGTGTGTGTGTATATTGTATATCTATATATAATATTATATATATATATATTTACATATGTAATATATATATATATATATATATATATATATATATATATATATATATATATATATATATATATATATACATATGTGTCTATATATATATATATATATATATATATATATCTATATATATACTATAAATATATATATATATATATATATTATATATATATATATAGTATATATGTGTATATATGTGTATGTATGTATTTCTATATGCTTTGGTAAAAACTACAATGGCCTATTTAATTCTCAATTCCTTTACTCTTTTTGGTTAAAATAGGCAGATATATTATTAAGGTTTCTTTACATGCTGTATTGTATTGAAACGTTATACTAGCTCTGTGTATTATTCAGTCTAAAAAGGGTAGGTTCACATAGTAAATTGTATTTATGCTATAATTTTTTTATATATTTTCCCCTCCAAAAAAGTTCCTATACCTTCGTTCCCTGGCCACATGCCTACTCGATTGTCACCATACCTGAACCATACTGCATTGCTTGCAATGCCATTGTTGTACATTTGGCTTCCACAAAATTTCACATACAAGTCAGTTAACACTGGAGATCCAGGTGGGTTATCCATTGCTATACTAAATGTTTGAGAAGAAAATTTCCCAGTTGAATTCTTTTACATTCTTTACACATATTTTAATCAATTATATTAGTGTTCATGCAAAATGGCATATCCTGTTGTATCGTATCAAATGTATCCGGTAAAGATTTCATATGATCGTCAGTAGGTACCAAGAGTCAGAAGCTGGATTCGCTTTCAATTCCTATGTCATTTTATTATCTATGAAGTCAACATTATTTTTCATATCAGCATCAGATATTGTACCAACTAATGGGTTAAGGATACCTCTAAGTATCTTGCCAGATTGTGAAATGACCAGGAGGATTTTAAATGAACGTAAGTATAGAGTAAAAATGAAATATACCCTTTTAAGTAAGGAAAATATACACAAAGAATTAAATAAAATCTTAAAAATCACATGAACTCTAATTTCAACAGGAAAATAAAAAAAATTGATATCCATTAATGCCTTCAACCCTTTCATCATCAAGTTTGTACGTCCAGTACCGCTATATGAAACTTCCGTTTCGAATACAGTCTCCAACCAAAACCATCATTCAATGTTACCATATTTCCCTTTAATCCAAAATACATTGACAAAGCATTGATTGTCTTAGTAAACAATTTTTTTTTTATGACTGTAAGGTTGTGCTCAAGATTACATCAGAAATCTTGCCAGCATTCTTAATAACTTTTTATTGGCTACTTCAAAGTATTTGGCGTTTTGTTAATCAAATTTATAAAACAATTTCTCTGCCGGGTCCAAATTTCCATTGAATGTAATGATCTTTGTCTTCATCATGGACTTATTAAAAGTTGCTAGTGGCGTAACGATCATACCGTACTAATATAGTGAACACTTCTTAATATATACCTATATTTCGTGAAACTATTTTTCCTGGTCTAATCATTTTAACGAGATTGGTTACCTTTGTGAACAGTCTCATAAAAATATATATGGTAATGGCCACAATCTTCACCCTTCAAATCTAACTTTCACGGACAGGCTTTCGACTAAAAACCGCCATTAAATCTGTCAAGAAATAAATACATTTTTCCTCCCAGGTGAGACTTAAACCAACACTATTGTGAGACTGAAGTCACAGCCGACTCTTAATATTCTGCATATTTCATTTCAAAAATGAGACGGTAGCCACGAAAAGTATTGTTAAAGCAACAAAGTAACAGAACAAGACTACAGTACCATCCAACGAACATCATTCACCCAAATATCAGAAAAAAGCTAAAATACAATTTATGGACGAAAAGGTTGCAATACGTTTGCAACATGACATTTCCATTTCTTTACTCAGCAAACACGGAGATGGAAATTGGGCAGCTTCTGGCGTTTCAGATACAAATGAACACGAATAGAATTAGATATTAAACTGTTCACTTTGCTTCTCGAGGCGATGTACCGTTACTGTGATACCTTCCCTCACATATATAGCCTTTTACCCGAAACCAGAGGGGAAAAGTTCACCCTGGCCCCCATCCCGTTAGATGGATGCTGGTCATAATGGCCGAAATTAAGCCTCCCCTCGCAACATCCATCACTATAGATTACTGATCCATTTTATTGGGTTCATGAAGCTGTATCCAATCCTTACGATTTTTCTCTCAGGTTTATCGCTATTTACGAAGGAAATTTCGATTAGGGGATGCTTCTCTTGAAATTAGATTCTCGTCATGCGATTACTCTCTCTCTCTCTCTCTCTCTCTCTCTCTCTCTCTCTCTCTCTCTCTCTCTCCTTTGTCTTTACTGATGAAATTGTATGATTATATTGCATTGTTAGTAGTCTATTATGCAAGCACTTATATTAACAATGTCTCACTAACTCGTTTAAAAACAGAGTTTCAAACCTATACCTAAGTAAATCAATAATTGCCAGCTTCTGAACATTTCATGTAGTACCCATAAAGTTCTTTAGTACTTGACCCATATCGGCTCTCTTGTTTCTTCTCTTTGTTCTCTTGTAAATACAACTTAATAGTATTTATACTTATTCTATTTTAACTGAATTCATGGGGAAGAAGAGGCAGCTTTGAGAGGTAGCTGTCACTGCCACTTTCAAGTTTTCCTTTCAATTATCTATGGAAAACCACTGACGAGAAGATACCACTAAATTCCGAATCCCTAAGGATAATATAGCATAATAAATCATTATACCGAAGGATAAGTAATACACTATTACGTTAAATCAGTAATAACACAAGTAATAAAGTACACGGCAAACTTTATGAATGTTTTGTGATAATAACTGTAACTTAAGTAGCTGCCGGTTAAGACCGATGACAACAAGTACTTTATATTTTTTTATTCGTTCATAAGCTAATTTCCTCATTAATTCGTTGCTTCTTCGTTTTTACCTTCGTAATTCGCTATACCTACTGATTTGTGACGTTATAATGACATACTCCTTATAGAGTCAGTTTGAATGAGGTCTGAAATTAACTATTGTGTACGTAGACAATACCACCACCACGAACACCAACCTCACCATAGAGCAACTGCCTCTAACCAACGTTCTCCCCCACCCTCTCTCTCTCTCTCTCTCTCTCTCTCTCTCTCTCTCTCTCTCTCTCTCTCTCTCTCTCTCACGATATCGCTCAAACAATATGGAGTGTTATTTATCTGAGTTTGGGGAAAATAGTGATAACTATGTGAATTAATGCATCTTGGTGGGAGATGGTGCGCAGCATTCATTTAAGATAACTTCCCTTTTTTGCTAGAAGTTATTACACTTCATGTTTGGGTTTTTCAATTAATTTCCTTTTTTTCATTATGTTAGTTTTTAGGGGGAAAATAAAGGTTTTATTTTTTATATCTTGGAGTTTGGCCGGACCCAGATCTAATTACTTTGAAAATAGTAGCAGGGATGGTGGTTCCAGAGATTTCCTAGAGTAGGTACGAAATTATTATCAACTAAAAATTACCCCTCGGTACATATATGAAAATATATCAATTCCGAGGTAGAGCGAATTAGATATTAAAGGACATTTGTAGCTCGAATGATTTATATGAATCACGGTGATGTGATAAATATTCATAACAAGGCTGCGTGGGTCAAATGCTCGAATCGGCTAGCATGGTGGAAGGGGTTTCATATCGATCCTAATTACAAAATACAACGAGATCGGCGTTAATTTGTAATGGTCAGAATCGATTTAAAACCTTTAGCCCTCTCTGATAGCCGTTTCGGTAGCGTCACTGTCCGATCCTGATTTCGTTCCCCGTCCACTGGGACGGTGGTTCGATCCCATGGGGGGTACGAAATTATTATCAACTAAAAATTCTTCCCCCTCGGTACATATATGAAAATATATCAATTACGAGGTAGAGCGAATAGATATAAAGGACATTTGTAGCTCGAATGATTTATGTTAATCACGGTGATGTGATAAATATTCATATATATGTATATATATATATATTATATATATATATATATATATATATATATATATATATATATATATATATATATGCTTAAAAATCACAGTAGATGCACGTGACTTCATAAATAAGCGAATACCACGGGAAATGATAGACAGGAATCCAAGCGCTTTCGTCTTTATTCAGACATCGTCAAGGAGCTCCTTGACGATGTCTGAATAAAGACGAAAGCGCTTGGATTCCTGTCTATCATTTCCCGTGGTATTCGCTATATCTATATATATATATATATATATATATATATATATATATATATATAATATATATATATATATATATATATATATATATATTACTAACAAGAACACATTGAAACTGTATAATATCTTGTGGAGATACCAGTTTCAATGTTAGTAATTGTATTAATACGGTGAACAATTGTGTAAGTGATAACGTTTTATTTATTCAAGGTAGTTGTTCATTCATTTTACACATGATATTCTTAAACTTAGAAAATAATTGAACAACATTTAGCCCGCTCATTCTGAAATCACTTTACCTTGAGAACAACTTACACCCGAAAGGATGAAATACGTCATAAACTAAAGATAATTTGGGAAACCTTTTTGAATTTCATTTGTAGCTTATAGCGAGTGAATATCGAATGAAGTCCAGAATTTTATGCGAATTTGGATGAATCTGAAAATGCACCATGAATACATATTTTAATATTTCAACACAGGTAACCTGAGAAGTGATAGGCCAAATTCAATGTATTTCTCATTTATGGAAGGGATTTCAAGTTAGGAGGCAATTCAACTTTTTCTTTGTCCGTACCAATATCTTCCGTGGAACGTATGGACTCTCCCGCTTTCAATTAAAATCGTTTATCTTTTACTTCATTTTTATATGTAAATATTTTCTCTCAGATTATTTTCTACTCTTTCTTTCTCAAAGAAAAATTTTGAATATTTTTGGTTTAGTATATTATCAAAATGATTTTATTTCGTGTAACATGCAAAAACGGGGTTTTACAACGCTTAAAATTGCCTATATTTCTCCTTTCACTGGAGTTGGCTTCAAAGTGCTCAATATATAATAGCATAAAAGCAATTTGTTGCCTCAGTTTAACTTTAACAAAAGGAACCACAAGGTCATAAGAATATCAATACTGTTCTATTCCTCGCACCGAACATCAATAAACACGCAGGCATTAAAGCGAAGGAGAAAATTTCAATCCAATATTCTTTTACCGCAGTTCAAAAGTATCAAAGGAAAATTTAATGCGCTTAAGCTTAATTAACTAGCCTCGTTAAAAAGAGACCGTAACGGAGTTGCTCCGACTATGCAGACGAAGATGACTTATGATTTGTTGTTTTCTGTTTTTTATTTGTTTAGACATTTTTCATCCGCATTATATTATACAGACTTGTTTACTTCTTTCTGCAATATTGATAACAACAAAGTTCTAGTCTTATAACCCGTCATGCACAGAGCATCTAAAATTAATATATTTAATTATTTTGTAAGTGCTCTTACGTGGTATGAGCATTAGTTATAAGCGACATTGTACTCGATACAAAATTTTACCTTGTGTTATTCACTTCAGAATAAAATTAACACAAGAAAATTCTAAAAAAGATTTAATTATCGAAATTATCTAAAGTTTTTGGAAAAATATATAACAGCGGGTTTATGTAAAGTTTATGAATGTACTATGCAAGCTTTGTTGGAGTCAGTCTGACAAGGGTCTCTTTTCATTTAATCCTTAGCTCTATATGAAATGAAACTTTATAATAGATGTATGAAACACGCACCATTTCCTCCATTCAGTTCATAATAGCTCTCTCTCTCTCTCTCTCTCTCTCTCTCTCTCTCTCTCTCTCTCTCTCTCTCTCTCTCTCTCTCTCAGTTTCCTTTGACAACAGTTAAATTGTACGTTGAAAGTTAAATAAGTAGAATAAGGAATGAAGAAGCTATGCTAATGTTTAAAGTGGAAGGAATTTAAACTAAAAGATTGAGAAGAAATGTTTCCTTCTGTAGGTGAATGGGAAGGACTGTAAGGATATAAAACGTAGAGGTATGAAAAAGATACAGCATAGGTCGGAATGGTTTGAAGGGAATATGGTCCAGGTAATAGTTGGTAGAGAAGAGAGAATGGGGCCAAGAAACTATCGAAAAGTAGGAGTGGAAGTGGTTACTTAACTGCGGGCCTTTACATTCCAAGAAACGCTAGGATGCGAAATGTCGAGTAGCATTGTCTATAGAAGGGCTGTTGTAATGCTAGCAAGTCTTTTGTTATGTGTGAAATTTAGATGCTACAGGCGTTTTCTACACGAGATTCATCATTCGTTCCGCAATTTGTAATGAATATGATGGCAACTCTTGTCTTATTTTCTTTTAACGTTTGAAATATTATAGATATATGTGTGCTCGCATATCCATATAGCAGCCGTAGCTAAATAAACTCAAGTTAGGGGGAAGCCTGAAAGATACGGCTTTTTATAATAGGAAGGACGCAGCAGTTTATCTGGCAGAATTGTTTTTGATAAGAAATATATTATACCTTATTGCAATCTTAAGTTAAAATTCTGCCTCCAGCTAGCAATATACAAATGCTGACACTAACACTGTTCAGTTCGAGCAATGCAAACCTACCTAACCTCTTAAAAGTCTGTTTTGTGGTCTTCCTGAATCTAAAAAGGTACAGTCGCGATGTGCATCAGAAATTATGTTTCGTGAAACAGGTTCTCGTGTGTTCATTATTTCTATTGAATTCTCGGCAAAGGGGTAAGTCATATGAAATGTGACCAACCGACTCACTGTTGGGTAGGGAAGTTGGGTCAAATTTATTAGTAGGCAGTAGTCTTCCCAGGAAAAACCTCAAGTACAGAGTAATTAGATTCCAACATTTTTCATGACCTGTCTGAGTGAATTGCGTATTCACTGGCCACTCATTTGATAGACAAGTGCCTCAGTGGCGTGATCGGTATGTTCCTGGTCTGCCACCTCGGTGGCTGCGAGTTCGATTCTCTGGCATTCCATTGAGTAGTTAGAGATGTGTATTTCTGGTGATAGAAGTTCACTATCGACGTGGTTCAGAAGTCACGTAAAGCTGTTGGTCCCGTTGCTGAATAACCACTGGTTCCATGCAACGTAAAAACACCATACACAAAAATATGATAGACATGGGTTCAGTCCCGATGTAATTAGAAGAAACCTTCATGTATGTGTATATATATATATTATATATATATATATATATATATATATATATATATGCATACAATATATATATATATATATATATATATATATATATATTATATATATATATAATAACTTGAAATTAGCTTTAAGTTATTTGTTTTATTATGTTTTACAGTCTTGAAGCCCAGCTGAACATGAAGCATACAATAACAGAATTTGTTCGTTCACCTCAGAAAAAAAATTTCTCCTGTTGCCCTGAAAAAAGTAATACTCACTCTCCTTACCCACCCCCACCCCCCACCCCCACCCACCCCCCTCCCAAAAAACAAAGAATTATTCCCTTACCTCGTACCTAATTAGAAAATTATTGTTAGTGCTAGCTTCTGTCTGAAATTTCGTTACACAAGTCTAAAGCCAGAGCATGCTTTTCTAATCTATATAAGGATCACTATTGAACATCATTTCTCCATTTTAAATATCTAGTTGATGATACCACGCACTGTTAAAGGGATCTGAGGATTTCATAAACAAGCAAGCTTCAGTTAATTTGCTAAATGCCGTAACTCGAGCGAGACAATGCTGGCATTTGGTCTTCAAAGGAACAACAGCCTTAATGAAGATCGGCGTCCTGAGGCTTTGTGTTGGAGCCTCCTATTGTTCGAGCTCCTTTAGGGTCGTTCCAAAGGGCATTGACGCTGCGAAAGTGATGCCTCCCTGGTAACGCAAAATGACATTTTTGGACTGAGTGCAAGTTAGACCATATTCTGCTACAGATTAAAAGTTAAAAAGTTATGTCTCGAACCTTCTTTGAAAAGAGGAACTACTTTGATATTCAGTTAATCTTGAATTATTTTACATTACTTTAAAGGCTTTTTTTTATTATTTTGAACAATGCCTTAAGTTCCTGTTTTAAAGGTTCCATAAATTAGTTCAATTCTTTTTTTTACTTAAAAGCATAGGAATATGAAATAAAAATAGCTATAACTCAGTAAGAACATTTTGCTTTTTGAAGAATAGAGCGCACATGTCGTTCTCTTTATCTTTCGTATGACTACCTAAATGCAGACACACACCAAAACACAAACGCACACCTACACACACACGCACCACACACACACACACACACACACACACATATATATATATATATATATATTATATATATATATATATATATATATATATATATCTATATATACTACATTGGTAGTATCTTAAAGGATCGTGTTGAAGCGCACTCAGTGAACTATGATGGTATACCACGCCTCAACGACTGTGAAGAGAGGTGACCGAAGTGCTTAGGGAAATGGAGTTTGAGTCACAGTTTTTGCTATTTGCTGAAATCATACCCCTCAAAACTGCAGGCTGTGGTACAGGTAGATAGGGGCCACACAAAATATTAAATACTCAGAGAAAAACTTAAATAAATATCTATTCTGAATTACTTTCGTTTTTGTCCATATCAATTTCAGTTTAGCTGCTATATATATATATATATATATATATATATATATATATATATATATATATATATATATATATATATATTATATATATATATATATATATATATATATATATATATATATATATATATATATATATATATATATATATATATATTATATATATATGTGTGTGTGTGTGTGTGTGTGTGTGTGTGTCTGTTAAAGGATTTAATGGTTTCAAAATCATTAAAATAAGGCAAGCTGACAATGTTCTTAGAAGTTTCTTTCTCCATGTTGCTTACACTATATTTTAGCAAATGTCTGATATATGTGAAGGATAACATAAATCTTTCCCTATTTTTCTAACGCATTCAATTTCTTGATCCAAATATTTGGGACTGACAATGCGCAATGCTCGTAAAAACATAGAAGAAAATGTTAAATTCTCTGTTTTTTCTGGGATGTTCTTAAGGGCTTTACGTGTCTGTAGCCCGCAGTTTATTGACTCTGAAATTAAACTATTATGATATTGCCATTGAAAACTTAAAATACCCAAGGACTTTTTATAGATGTGGCATGGAAAAGCGCTAGAAAAACATTTTATTCTACTAATGACAAACTTGAATTTAGTAAGCATAACATTCTAAAATTACCCTATGATGAAAGGTTTTTAGATATTCCTAGAATTTTAAAGCTATTTAACATAAATGTTATTTTCAGTAATATTAATGTCAAGAGTTTAATAATAAAAATTTCTCCTAAAGATCTTCCAGGCTGCATATATGAAATTCCTTGCAAAAAGTGTGATAAAGTCTATTACGGACAGACCGGTAAATCTCTTTCACAACGTCTCAAGCAACATCAATATTCTGTGAGAACTGGGCAAATATCGAATGCATTATTCGTACATATGAGAGATTTAGACCATCCTATTAACTGGAGTCAAGCAAGAACCTTAATCCCATGTAATGACACAGTTAAAAGGAATATCATTGAATCTTGTTTCATCAAGTCAAATAATAGAAGTGTTCTAAATTTAAGTCTTGGTTTATTTAAACTTGATGCTTTCATTATGAAAAAAGTTATAGATAAATATAAGAAACAAAATTAATATATTCAGTTTTTACATGTTTTGGACTGTAAAGATACTTTGTAGTTTCGGTTAGGTTTGTGACCGTGTGATATCCGATAATCCTGGATTATCTTTTTTAATTTTTACCCTTTTGACAATTAACCATCTGGTATTCTTGATCTTGTTTTGTACCTGAGACCTTCATCTCCAATTGTACTTCATTAACTCCTTGACGATGTCTGAGTAAAGACGAAAGCGTTTGGATTTCTGACTATTATTTTCCCGTGGTATTCGCTTATTTTTGAAGTCACGTGCATCTACAGTGATTTTCTAAGCATATATATATATATATATATATATATATATATATATATATATATATATATATATAATATATATATATATATATATATATATATATATATATATATATATATATATATATATATATATATATATATATATATAATATATATATATATATATATATACACACACATATATATATATTATATATATTATATATTTATTTTATTATCTATATATATATATATTATATATCTATATATTTATAAATTATATATATCATATCATATATATATATGTATATATCTTTCTTCAGATTATCACTGTTAAAGCCATAATTTTGAAGGTTTATGACCTTGTTCCGTAGACCTACCCCCAGAAATTCCAGACCTACAAGAAAGACCCAAATATAATAATAATAATAATTTTATTTTCAGCTCAAGGACATATAGATGGAATATACAAAGAATAGACAATAACATACAGTCTAGATTCATAAGATAACATGATAAAAAACAAAGATTAATCGGCAATATCCATATTTACTGAGGTAGTATAAAAGATGGTAGTCAAAATAATGGTCATAACCGTACTAAGATTGAGAATAGTTAAAAAATTGTATGTAAAAACTATATTGACTATAATCATAATAATAATAAAAAAAGGAAAATACCAGTATTGACAATAATCATAATAATGCAATAATAATGACAGATTCTGCGGATAAAATTTTGCAAAAACAGAGATTAAGTCATTTAGGGAACAAACACCTAATTTTTCCATCTTCCCCACAATTTAGATCTTTTTGCCCCACTACTTAGGATGCTTTGCATGAGCGAATTACTGCTGTTTCACAGTCGGATGATCAGACTGGAAATTGTTCGCCTTACAATGATTTTTAAATTGCCCAGGTGGTTTTCTGTGAACATCTGTGTGGCGGAGTGGTAGCGAGGAGTGTTTGTGAGGCGCCTCAAAATGTCATTATGAAAGAATGGTGATACGTCTCGTAGTGTCCCTGGTGTAGTTCGTCCTCAGGGAACACCCATAGATGCTGTAGCAATACGAGCGGAAGAGCAGCAGTTTCAAGTCTCGGTGACTGAAGACAAATCTCCTTGCAATCATGTTGCCAGTTTCACATAGTTTAAGACGCCTCTGTTCTATGTCTGCCGTATCTTTTAGGTCGTCCATGATAATGTAACCCAAATATGGAAATTCGTGCACGAATTCCAACCGATGATTTACGAGGAAAATGCGTGGTTCTGCAATTTTCTTAAGCGGTCTTAGGAGCAGCGATATGCAATGGGTCTTGGTTTCGTTGTATAATATATCAAATTCATCTGCATATTAGCGGCAAGTGTTGATGAGTCGTTGGAGATCTTGCACTGATGGGGAAATCAGAACCATCGTCGGCGTAACAGCTGTTGTTTATAGTTGTTTCATTGCCAGAGCATCCGATTGGGTGTGAGTTCAATTTGACATTCAAGGCATCTGCGTACGTATTAAACAGGTATGGAGAGAGAATGCCCCCTTGCCGAAGCCCGTTTAGGGAGTCGAATGTGGGCGACAATACGTTACCCCATTTGACACAGAATTGCTGTGTGGAGAACCAACAATATAGAATTCCAATTAAATATAGGGTTGTGCCTCTTTTATTCAGCTTCAGGAAGAACTTCAGGTAGTTTACTCTGTCCAATGCTTTTCCTTCGTCCACAAAACATAGGAAAACAGAGAGGCTGATGATAGGTAATAGTTCAGCAATTCTTTTAGTATGAAGTCCGAACTGGTTGTCAGTGGTGTGTAGAAAGAGGAGAAGTCCCACTAGAAGAACCGACTCAAGTATCTTCGACGCGATAGTTGTGATTGTAATCGGCCGGTAATAGCCAGGGTCAGCTGCATCCTTTAGCTTGTTTTTGATTAATGGTATCAAGTGAATTAAGAGTGGGGAGTATGGAAGAAACTGGTGAATTATGCACGCATTGAATAGGGCAGCTAGCAAAATGTTACGCAGAGTTTGGAAGGAAGAAGGAGCAGTATATGGATGACTGTTCCAAGACAAAGGAAATAGATCATTTTGATAAGTTACAGGAATCAATATTGGTGAAGGTATTTAAACGAGCACTTCCCAGGGAGCTGAAAATTCATAATGAGAGTTTAAGATTGATTCGTTGCAGGAGGTAGTAATATCCTCGGACGAATATTCCCTCACTCATAAACATGAGTTAGGGAAAAATAATAATAATGGTAGCAGGAAATTCTCCCTTTTCAATGGTAACTGGTGAAGGTATAATGATGAAAGTAATTTTTATCAAAGAAATCAAAATGCACCTAAAATGACCACGACAGCAAAAGTATGAAGGGATCTCATATAAATAGTACTAGTAGTAGTAATGGTAGAGTAGAATCACGTAGCTACTAGTGGTAGGTCTAATAGTAGTGGTAGTGATTGGAAATTCTCAGCGTCTTGTTTCTGGTGTAACTGTAAAGGTCATGTTAAGGAAGACTGCTTTGTCAGGCAAAATTACTTACAGAACACCGAGCACAAGCATGTAGTACCAGTAGAGAAAGCGCCAAAGTATAGGGAGGATGATGATGATAATGACTCAGATTCAGAAAATATTATCGGATATGTCTATTTTTACTGATCAGACAAAATGGATTGGATGTCGGATATAGGTTTTACATGATATAGGTGTGGTAAAATAACTGATTTTACAGGGATTTGCATTTAATAATAATAACAGCTGTTGCTTTGTGATAGTTTCCAAATAGTTTCTTCCTACCCTCTCGAAACCTTATTTAGAAACCGAGTATTTTGAAGGGGCTGCTAAACTAGCAGTGTTGGAGAACGAACTCGTTATTTTTCCAAGTTTGTCTGTGGTAGAGACAGGTACTGCAAGTGTATTTAATGATATTTTTAAACCTATCTAGGTTGTGACACATTCACACGCTCGAAAAGTTAATCTCGACGGTGTAGATTTAGATTTAAATGAAATGTTGGTGTTGATGACCCTGGGGATGTTTCAAAGCCTATTTTTGTTAAACAAAAAGGTTGTTATCAGATTCAGCGGGTCGGCTAATGCACCTGGTGACCAGGTACAGATAATGAAACAAGTGGTAATTTCCAGAAAATATCGAACGAATTTATTACACCCTAGCTTATGAAAATAACTTGTCTAGGCATTTTGGTGTCAGGAAAACCTTTCAAAAGGTGACGGAACACTTTTTCTGGCCCGGAATGTGTTGCGACATTAAACGTCATGTGCTCTATTGTAAAGTTTTTCAGCTCATGGGGAACCCAAATCAAATGATTCCTAAAGTCCCTTTCCATCAGTTGGGGAACCTTTCAGGGAAGTGATAATGGGTATTGTAGGTCCGTTACCGTAGATGCAACGGGGTTTTACAAGTATATTTTGACTCTGGTAGATAGGATGTCTTGTGTCCCTGAGAACATCCCATTTTGTAGTGTGAGTTGAAAGAAAATTATAGGGGCACTGGTTCGTTTCCTCACAAGGTTTGGCATCCCAAGACTATGCAAAGTGACTGTGGGATAAACTTGACAGACAGGTGTTTTAAAAAGAAAACGTCAGAATTGGGTATTGTTCATGATACTACCTCACCTTACCATCCTGAAAGTCAGGGTCAGATGGAAAAATTCACCAAATTCTCAAATTTGTGTTAGGAAAATCTTGCTTCGAAACGCAGTGAATGGGATAAAGAAATTCTTTACACTCTGTTTGCAATTAGGTCTATGCCGAATGAGTCTTTAGGTTTCTCCCCTTTCCAAATGATTTTTGGGCAAAATGTGCAGACTTCTTTGAATGTAGTAAAGGGAATTTTGGGAGCGAGAGAATCCCGAAATTAATGCGTTGGACTTTGTCTCCAATCTACAGGAGAGACTACAAAAAGCTTGGACTTATGCTCAGGAAAATTTAACGAAGTCTCTGGCTATCATGAAAGCTAATTATAATACTGGTGTTCAGAAAAGGCTCTTTTATCCAGGTGAAGAGGTTTTGGTATTACTTCCTATGCTTGTAAGTCCCACCAAGGCTCAGTTTTCAGGTCCGTGGATAATCTTTAATAAGCTGAATGATGTAAATGATCTAATTGTAACTACCAAGCGGAGATGTAAAACCCAGATTTGTCAGATTAACAAGTTTAAGCCCTATATTTGTAGACGTATTAGTAGAGGTAGAACCAGTGTCACTGGTAAATGTAGATGTAGAGGTAGAACCAGTGTCACTGGTAAATGTAAATGTAGAGGTAGACCCAATTCTATATGATGAATTGTCTGTTGGTCCTAATGGTTTGTCTAGTGATTCCAATATTTTGAGTAACTTAAGTCTTAAATTTAAGCATTAGAAGATGATAATGTGGCAGCTTTGGTTAGCCTAATTAATGATTATAAAGATTTTTTTTAGGATGCACCAGGGGGAAATAATGTGTTAGAACGCGATATTGATATAGGAGAGGTTCAACCTATAAAACAGTGCCCTTATAGGCTGAACCCATTCAAGAGGGACATAGTCAAAGATGAAGACTAGTATATGATGGACCACGACCTCATAGTACCAAGTAATAATCCCTGGAGCCCTCCGATGGTTTTAGTTAAGAAAGAGGGTGGTCAACATAGACTTTGTTTGGAGTATGGGAAAGTTAGTAATGTAACCAAGACTGACTCTTTCCCCTTGCCTTGGGTGAAGGATTGTATAGACCTTGTCGGGTCTGCCAAATTTATTAGTAAGTTTGATCTATCAGAGGGGTGTTGGCAGGTTATTATTACACCTAGGGCTAGGAAAATATCTGCTTTTGTGACAGGTGACAGTCTGTATGAATGTAAGGTGATGCCTTTCTGTATGAAAAAATGCAGCCGCCACCATTCAGAGATTAATGAATTTTATTACTTGTAATTTAGAAGGTTTCATAGTTTATATAGACGACCTAGTCATTTATAGTGATGATTGGGATACACACCTTAAGAGAATAAGGGTCCTATTTGAGGAGTTGAGGAAAGCTGGTTGGGGATTAATTTCAGGAGAAGTGATGACTGGTTTGGGCAAAATATCTCCTAAACAGGTAAATGTCGAGGGAATAGCAGCTTTCTCAGCACCTCAAAATAGAAGGGGATTATGAAGATTCCTTGGTATAGTAGGGCACTACTGGCGTTTTATCAGAAATTTTTCGGACATTGCTACTCCACTGACTAATTTGTTGAAAAAGGATGTCAAGTTTTCTAGGGCTGATAAATCCCAAAGGGAATTTGAAAGTTTAAAATTAACTTTGGTTACTTATCCATTATCGACATCACCTAATTTTTCATTTCTCTTTGTTTAGCTACAGATCCCAATGATATAAGTCTAGGTGCTGTGTTGCTACAGGAGGATGAGGAATGTATATAACACCTAGTGGCCTACTTCTCCAGGAAACTCTCTGCAACAGAGATGAAATACTCTATGGTGGAAAAGGAGGCTCTGTGTTTAGTGAAAGCCATTATCAATTTCATTGTTTACTTTAACCCGTCGTCCTATCCCATAATTTTTTTTACAGGCCATAATCCTTTTGTCTTTATCAATACATTTAAAGAGAAAAAGTAGTGCATTTTACACCGGAGTTTGATACTGTAGGAATATCATTTATGCATCAAACACGTCTCGGGTATGGATAACGTCTTTGAAAGGGCCTGAATTACTTCATTCTGATTACTTTCCATGGTTTGTAATGTGTAAATGCATATTTGTTGGAAGGGAGATATTATGTTTTGTTGTTGTATTTTGTTGATAAGTATTGTGTGGCTATTTCAGGAATAGCGTTTTAAATTTTCGGTAACGGTTGATTATTGGTTCGAGGCACTGTATTTAGTGAAATCCATCATTAATTTCAACATTTACTTTAATTCGTTATCCTATCCCATAATTTTTTTACATATCATAATCCTTTTGTCTTTATCAATATGTTTAAAGATAAAATGTAGTGCATTTTACACTGGAGTTTGATACTGTAGGAATATAATTTATGCATCAAACACGTCTCGGGTATGGATAACGTCTAGCATCTTTGAAAGGGCCAGAATTACTTCATTCTGATTCCTTTCCAGGGTTTGTAATGTGGAAATGTGTATTAGTTGGAAGGGAGATATTATGTTTTGTTGTTGTATTTTGTTGATAAGTATTGTCTGGCTGTTTCAGGAAATAGTGTTTTAAGCTTCGGATAGCGGTTGTTTATTGGTTAGGTTGTTGGTCAGCGATAGTCTTCATTAGGTATTCCTTTTCGTTTAATTACTTTTTAGGGAAATTTCCTTTAGTAAGGTATGCATGTTGTAGAATAAGGAGAATTTCTTGGAGTGTCCTGAAGTAGAGTTTGTGCTCAGACCAATCTCAATAACAATCTAGGTCAAAGATTTAGACTATGCCAACTGTTATAGTAGTAAGTTCGAAACATTTATAATATACACAGTGCAATATGGTATTGATTGTGAGTTAGATAATTGAAGTGACCTGGGTGAAGTAGCATAAAACTTAGGCTATGAATAGATTAGTAAGTTTCCAATAATTTGGATTAAAGTTGTATCAAACTTTTCCTTTTCAGGATTTTCATACTCATTTAAGGTGAAGTTCATGTAGCTTTTAAACTAAAATATTTGTTTTTTGATTGTTTTTTAAATATTTCAAGTAAAGTCTTTATTTATCTTTTCTCTTGTAGCTTAAAAGTTAAAGGAAATTTTTTCCCCTTGTGGTGGAGAAACTTTAGTAATTGCATGTAAATTATTCGCATTTTATTCGTGCCTTTTTTTTTTTATTTCGCTAAGTTACGACAAGCTGAACTACTATCAGATTCAGGGCCTCTGTAACACGGTTTTTTCGCAATAACTTTTTATCTATGCATTTCATAAATATAACACTTATTCATACATAACACTTATTCAAATTACATAACATATCTACACATAAATTTTGACTGTATTCTGCATTACGTAGGTTGAATGAATTTGGTACTTATCATGTAAAAGTGACTTTTTTTGAAGACGGGCCAACTTACTCAGAGAAAAGGTTTCGAACGCACTCGTTACGTAACTTATGACAGCATTTCTTCCCTCTTTCTCGATGGATGATTGGCTATACGTAACGAAGGCTAAACCTCTGGCAACAATGACATACAAATTTAAATACAAGCAAAGCAGTGCACCTTTATGAACTCTGGAACCTCTCCACTGATAATTGTCATAATGAACAAACCAACAAAATATGTTAATAAATACAAAAACACTTCGATTATTATTCTAGCTCCCAAAATAGGTTTCCTATGAAATTACAGTCTACTTTATAGGTCACAGTCAGATTGACAAGATGTAGGGAATGGTTGGTAATTTTTAAAAACTTAGTAGACAAGCTTGACTTGATAACTGCTATATCCAATGTCAAGTAATTTTTATTTATTGGCTATCTACCTATTTACTGAGAAAAAAAATAGCCGGTACCGTATATTGGCTTTAAACCTTCACCAATAATTATCGTCAGAATGATGACTTCATGAGGCTCCACCCACTTTCGCCTCGTTATAATTCAGGATAACACTGAAGGCTACCATGGGCATTGTTGGATTAGAAAATTTAACTTCTGGTTATAAAAACTAATTTCTCGAGTAGTTGTAAGAAGTGCTAAATGATCCTCAATAATCCCAGCAGTTGGCCTAAACGTTTAATTCATGTATATTACTGTTTTACTACTGGTGCGGCACTACTGCTACAGTAGTATTACTACGGTAGCACAGATACCCCACCAATATCTATGTATCGTTCTGCCATTCATAAAGTCTTTGGGTTTCAGAGCCGATGGAGTTTCTGTCTGGTGGATGGGCGGGGCAACATTTCGTCAAAAGGTGTGTTTACCTTGCTTACGTAATGAATGTTTTTCGACTCTTGGCTCGTAATCATTGGCCATGGCGTCGCTAGATCATTTTTACTCTATAAAAATTAACTATCTAGTTTAGATTATTGATAATGCTGACAAAATGTGTGGTTGTAAAATATACATATGTCAACTTTCAGGTACATCCGATGCTTTGACAAGGAGCAAAGTCCAAAAAAACCGTGTTACAGAGACCCTGAATCTCATTAGTAGGGTCTTTTTCCCTTACCACGGATTGTTCTGTGTTTAACATATGTTGATCTTTTGATGGCTCGACCATTTTGTAGGAAGCTTTTGGACAAGCATAAGGGACTCTGCTCGCCCATTTAATACAGAAAGGACAGCTCTTATATATATATATATATATATATATATATATATATATATATATATATATATATATATATATATATATATATATATATGAATATGATAAGATATGACAATGACATTTTTATAAATTATTAACGAGAATTTCACATTGGAGGCTTCATTGGTCCTGTACACCCCAGCAGTGAACATTCATCGACCCCCTTTCGACCCCTGGTTCCATTGACCCCTTGGGGTCGATATCGACCACTTTGAGAGCCCCTGAATTAAAACAACCTCGCCATCAAAGCACAGCCCTTAGTGTTTTAAGGAGGCGTGGCCCAGACAGGCAAGAGATGCCGACTAGTAAATTATTCGCTCCAGATGCAACCACCCTACTTATAACCTCCTTGGACTGAGAGTTTCCAGCCCTGTGACTAGCTTATCAACAACCAATCAGGAGCGTCGTAAGGGACTGGCCTAAGCATCAAAATGCGCGGTTGATGTGAATCTACTATAACACATCAATTACATCTATGAGTATGAAAAAAAACGTAAGCAGAGCAAAGCATCAATAATAATAAAACGCCATTTGTAAGGTCTTTCTAATCATAGAGTGAATCAAGTCAGATTACAGTAGTCTACAAAGTCTAAAGAGGCTATTATATACAAGTCCTTAAGGTAATATTATCAAAAACAATTTTAATTATTGTAAAATGAAACATTTATAGGATTCTTTCCTGTCTATGAAGACAAGAAACAAAAGTATGTTTGGAGTTACAGTCATCAAAAAGGACTTGATTTTGTCATCAGAATTAATGAAATTTATCATTTTTGTAAATTTCTATCCATATATTACCTTTTGGACCTTGAGTCTGACACTGAAATTGAAAATCTAAGATGTCATCTACCTATAGTATATCCTTTCATTAACCAAAACGTAAATGAACTGTCTTGGATACCTGTAAAGAACCTGCGGTGCCATAAAAGTAGATGATTTCTGGGTTGGCTGACCAACTAAGGGAACTGTACAGCAAGTCTTGACAGTGAGAGAGAGAGAGAGAGAGAGAGAGAGAGAGAGAGAGAGAGAGAGAGAGAGAGAGGGAGAGAGAGAGAGAGAGTAGAGAGGAGAGGAGAGAGAGAGAGAGAGAGAGAGAGAGAGAGAGAGAGGATATGGTACAATAAGTAAATAAGATAAAAATTAGAAATTTCATAAGTTTTTGTTTGGAATACATGAGTTTTTATCTTTAGATATATTCAGCTTTATTTGATCTGATCCCTCCTTTTTCCGCATTTATTAGAAATTTTTCGTTTCTAGGTACAATCACTACATAGTGTATTCATCTTATATGCTTACAAACGTACATTCATCCTGCGAATTATATTAATCATTAGAAATTTTTTTTATTTGTTATTCTTGTATTGTGAAATGCGTAGGTAAAATAATTGTCAATTATTTTACCTACAATATTCTCATAATTTCTACTTATACATTTATTTACCAGCGAGTTTAGCCTTCATTTAGAACTTTTCCCTCAAACCAAACACATGTAAATAAACGCTTAATTTGCGAACGATTTGGTGTTTTCATTTGCTCCGTAAATATTGCACGATTAAAAGGATACAAAAAGTCCCGACATATATCGTACATTCCAGTGTCCACGGGTGGTTGCAGAGCTGCCGTTCCTAGAGTCATTAAATGTGAAAGAAACATTTTCGGTGAACGATGGCATTCGGAATTAACAGCTGGAGAGCCAGTTGCTCAATCAGGACATTAATGTCGATGAAATTGCTGCCGTAAAATGAACTGTGTACACCATTTCCATTTTAATGCGTCCTCATTTTACGTAGAAAGGAATTTCGTGTATAATGTTGATAGGATATCGGATCATTTGCAATGAATTCTCTCTCTCTCTCTCTCTCTCTCTCTCTCTCTCTCTCTCTCTCTCTCTCTCTCTCTCTCTCTCTCCTGCTCACAGCCAATTAGACCTGCTTTCGATTCGAGGATGGAATTATTAAGGGAATGATTTACTTATGCTATCTGAAATTGCAGGTCCTAGACTTTTTTTTATTATTGTGGGATGTCAGGATTTCAAAACGATAAAGAAATAGATGCGAAACCTCGAACTTTAGAGAAGAGTCCACTCTACTCATGCATATCTTATAAGTGTTTTTATATATTAATGTAAAAATATGATATATTAGATATTAAGAAAAGAATTACTCTAATCTTATGAAGAAAATTAGCCTCTTCAAAAAATATCAGTAACCTACTTGTTTGTATACTAAATCCTGCTGAAGAACCCTCGGAGTTGAAGCAATGGAGCTAGAACGCAGTCATTACGTAATGACTGGGATGGCTCGCTATTTAAAATTTATTAGTTAAGCTTGTATCCCATTCTCAGACATGAGAAAGATGTTTAAATCTCCCTGGAGCTATATAGTAGGTCATATGACGTATGAATTGGTAGTTATTGGTATATTGTGGATATCATTACACTTTCCATTGAGACTTCATATGCCCTCTTCACTTTCTTGCTTTTGAACGATAAGTCTTAACTGGAGGAGAGGAGAGAGAGAGAGAGAGAGAGAGAGAGAGAGAGAGAGAGAGGGGACAGGAAAACCAACAGAGGTGAGTAGTAATTACTAAGTTTGAATGGTCTCCTTCCCCACCGAAGTGAAACCTTTCACGAGAGATTCAATCAGAATCTCTCTCTCTCTCTCTCTCTCTCTCTCTCTCTCTCTCTCTCTCTCAAATGTATACAAAATTACATTAAAATAGAGACTTTACAGTATATAACAAATGTCAACATACCCTGTCTCATTCAGAGATTTCAACACAAATCTGTTGGTATACCATAAATGTTTTTATGCATAAGAATCGAGATAACAAATGTGAATATCATATTTTACCGATTGTACCTTACTTTATACAGACTCATGGATAGCTTAGGTGGCTACTGGCTCATGCTAAATTATTCGCCCACTTTTTCGAATTTCTCTTACATATTGTTTGGCACTTCATTACTGTACTGAAATACAGGGTAAAAGATGGAATGGCAGGTTACACAGCGGTTATAGCTTAATATTTAGCGTTCACATAAACTTATCAGGTCACTTGTTTTGTCCGAATGTTTTTATGCTACCAGATAACAAGGTGCTGATAGTTTTAACAAGAATGAGACTGAATTTTTCTTTGAAATGGACTCACTGGAGGTACTACATACCCGAACTTATTGATGTAAAATGTAGATGAGGCAGATTCCCATTGAACAGAAGGTTTAAAATGTGAGAAAATGGGCACACTGACACAAAAACAACTACAATTGTGAGACTGGTAGTCTGCATGCTAAAGTCAGTGATAACCAGTTCTATTTCTGTTCTTGACTATAGTTTCGTAACTCGTGTGAAAAGTCATGACTCCAACTTGGGTGTTTTAAATGTTTTTTTTTTTTTTTTTTTTTTTTTTTTATTAACTTTGTTCGTTTACTGTATGAGTTTAAAATTTAAGGAGGATGTATAAATACTGTTGGTGACTGTACTCCTGACTTAGGTCAACATAACTCTGTGGCATTTTCAAACATGTTCCATCTGCTCCCCCATCTTATACTTCCTGACGGAAGGCCTAATATATCTAACACTCATAAATCAGACATATTCTCGGCTTGTTTACTCATTCTATGTTGGCCCTTTTACTAATTCATTTACAACTATCCTTTATTTTAAAATTCTGTAGACAACGCTACTTGCAAGGCTCGAAGTGGATGCAAGAAAGATATTTTCTCATTGGCTTTAGGTTTCCCGTGAATGGTTTTTGAAACCAAATCAATCCCTTTTATTTTTTTTTTATCTAGGTAATGTACCGATCGAAGGAAGCTGAGAGGAAACATTACCGTGGTCATCGTCGAACATGGTTACTTGATCGCCCCCTTCTGAAATGTCTTTGTGTGAAGGTCCTACGACTTCTTACGATTCGCAAGGGTACTTAGCCGATTTCAGCACTTAATGTTTGTGAAATCTCTCACAGAAGTTGTTCTTGTGTTATTTTAATGTTATTACTTTTAGTTAAAGACTTATATCTGCTTGTTTTCTTTTTGTATGTTGCCTCTCTGGACTCTTTTAGATAGAAAAAAGTTTTTTCCTATTAAAACAGTGGCATTATTTGCAGGCATTTTCTAATTCATACTTTAAATCAGTCTACACTTCTTTTTCTCTTCAGTCCAACTTCTCAGGATTGAAGAATATTATGCACGTTTCTTTCCATTGGCTTATTAAAGTCGATGGACCGATTACTCGCCTGTTTTATTTAAATACTAACTGGATTACCAGTTAAATTCTGATCACTGTTTCATAAAGATTATTATTTCTACCCTTGGTGAATAAAATCAAGAGCCACATGGTCATCTGTGCTTTTTTCCTATCAATTTCTTAGTTTGAAAGTAGTTGTACCTAAAATTTGTAATTGATACTTAAATTATATTTAGTGATAAACATTTAGCAAAGTGGCGAGGTTGAGTTTTGTTTATGCTGAAAATACCTTATATATGTATATATATATATATATATATATATGTATATATATATATATATATATATATATATATTATATATATATATATATATTCTTCTATTTGAACAGGATATGTCTCAAGCATAAAAGAGGCCATTAAAACACTTCGTTAAACCACTAAGAACTAACAATTTGCAGTGGACTAACTTCCACCCTTATCAACATACCCTATATGATGGAAAATTTCCAAACTATGTTGTCCATATCTAACAGAGTGCTTATTTTGAGTTAATCTTTCCAAGAGAGATTTTCCCATGAATCCACAGTATGACTTATCATAATCTCTACAGGGGATTTCATGGACTCCTGTATAGCAGTCTATGTAATCCCCTGTAGGGATTGTGATCAGCCATACTATGGATTCATTAGAAAATCTCTCTTGAAAAGATTAACTCAAAATAAGTGTTCAGTTAGATATGGACAACATAGTTCAGCAATTTTCTATCATATAAATAACACAAACCATACCATGGACTGGAACTCATCCCGAATTTCATACAAAACCATCTGTCAGTACATAAGTCAGATGGTACAATCTTCACTGATAAAATAACAAGATAATAGTATCAACCTTTCCAATGGCGCCTTGGACTTTGGACATATAAACAATATCTTCCTTAAGGCAACGATGTAGTGGATTAAGACAATTAACAGAACCAACGTCGGCTTAGCGGTGATCTTAGGTATCACCTAAGGGCATATCTCCCATTATATGTTTTGCCAATGTAACTTCTCCTGTCATTCACTATTTACTAAGTGTGGTAGTCAGTCCAACAAGATATAGTCGTTAGCTTTAAACCAGAGTATTTTAATGGACCTTTTATACTTGACACACATCCTGTTTTAACAAAAGAATTTCTTTACGCACACAAACGCACACACACACTTTAATGCCTTTCCTGTGAATATATATATTATATATATATATATATATATATATATATATATATATATATATATATATATATATATATATATATATATATATATATATATATATATATAATATATATATATATATATATAGATTAATATATATTGATAATAGGACGAGGAGGATGATGATAGAGAGAGAGAGAGAGGAGAGAGAGACAGACAGACAGACAGACAGACAGACAGAGAGAGAGATGGCACTAAAGCAGACAGCTTGGTACAGGTTTTTTTATTTTTTTTATTTATCACGACCTACGTTTCGAGATCCTTGTCTCCTCTTAAAGGAAAAAAAATTAAGGTAAAACATACAAATACATTAAGAAATGTTAGTATGTGTGTACAAATAGATTATGAAGTAAAATACTAATACGAAAGCTGAACTTAAAATAGAATTGTTAAAAAAGAGAAAATAAAACTACTGTGCATTTTAGGACCGTGTCTAGTTGATTTTCGTCGATAAAATCTTACCAGTGCATTGGGTATGGATCGTATTTTGGAAGTAGTTATTAGAGCCCACAGCCTAATTGGCAAAAATTTGCGGTGATATCTAATGTGGATAATTAAGCCACTTATCAGAGTAGACTAAAGAAATTTAAAGGGAAACAGTTAAATATAGGAGGCTCGTAGATAGAGGCTATACAAAACGTCATTACTGGAGGCCCTCCCACTCATTCCTACTATAATATGACGTACTTTACTAACACCCCACCCATATACTTTATGAATGAAGGCTCAGATGTTGGTAGTAGTAGTAGTAGTAGTAGTAGTAGTAGTAGTAGTAATAGTAGCATGGAATTCTTATATTGTTTCACACACTCAAACACTACCCTAAATATCTCTCTCTCTCTCTCTCTCTCTCTCTCTCTCTCTCTCTCTCTCTCTCATCTTTTTGATGAGTCATCTCTTTAAGCATAGCACAATAAAGTAATGGCCATCAAATGAGAATATTAATTGTGTATTACAGCTGCCTGGCGCAATTCACGTTTCATCTAAGTTGAAATATGCACCAAGTCTTACTTACACATATACTGGAGATTCTGTTGCATCATATTGTCTCAAAAGTTACGGTTCACGTGTACCTGCCTAGTCCTGCTAAATGAATGTAACAGTTTTGTTGCTTATATACTCTTGATTCATTCACTTGAAACTGACAGTAATGGATTTTGTAGCGGTTATCAGTGATTCGATGTGTTCCAGATTTTATCTATTTATTTATTTTTTGTATGGATCTGAAGTCACTCCTTTAAATTTTAAGTCATTTTTATATTTTGTTTACATAGTTTATTATATATATATATATATATATATATATATATATATATATATATATATATATATATATATAATTTAATCATAAGTACATTGTAGTACTAAATGATACTCGTAACTCATAGTACGAGCTCTTGGGCTATGCACTAAATTTTATAATTCACTAATCCATTAATTATGCTGAACTTTATTGAAATTGAAGGAAAAATGAAAACAAATATTGTAATATAAAATTCTGTCGAAGGTTATGCTGCTGTGTTGTTTAAGTATAAGTCAACCTTATGTGAATCAAGGTCTTGTGCTTCGAGCACACCATAAGAGAAGACCTTTCGGGAGGTATAGAATAAAAAGATTCTACATGTGCAAAAGGTATAGGTATTTTCCAGTCTTGCCTGTAATCTTCCCGAGTGAATCAATATAAGGATGAACAGACACGATAATGACACTTTCAATAGCAAGCGCTGTATATTTTTGTATTTCTTTTATCTCAGATATGTTTCTAGCTCTTGTTTCAACTGCTATGGTCATCTATTTAGGTGACGAGCGCTAAAAAGCAAAGAAGTAGTAGTTTCAACTTGCCTAAGTTCAGACAAAATGTCTACAATTTCTTTGTTTGCATTAAAGAGAGCAGTTTTTCTTTGTAACGAAACATACCACCTATAGTTCTTTGGTTACTAAAAATGAGCTTCACGTCAACTGCGGGAAAATAATTCGTCGTTAAAATAACTTTTAGTTCGTGTAAGAAAGAGGTGTCATGTGTGAATGGAAAACCTACATAGTATGTTAATTTATGTGGTAAGAGTGTGGTAGCTGGAGTGTTAAATGACTTATCCAATGTTTTCTTAACATTTTGAAAATAAATAGGATGGATAATTGTTGTATTTGAAAAAATCTTACAGAAAACCTATTTCTTTGTGATAAAGATTCCAATCAGATGTAAGTAGAGGGGAGTGGACAGGGAATTAAATTTGAAATGATAAAAACTTGAAATGTAATAATTTTGTCCAAAACCTCTATAGAGTTGTGGGCAAAACACACTAGTATGAAATCCGTTGTCATCACGGATGACGATGGTGTATAAAAAGGATAACTGGTTATTAATTTCTCATTCATAGGTAAATTTAAAATGTCCGGTCTTCCCAGTGAGACTCAGAATTCCGTGATAATTCATTTAACCATGGGAATTTCTGATAAATTTCTACTCCAGTATGTAATAAAAGTACTGAATTTCCCAATCGAGAAAGATATAATTTCTAGTGCTTGTTAAATAAGATATAATTTGGTTTGTTATTTAGCTATCGATACCACATTTAACTTACTGATGTGCAGTTTGAGTTTACTGGTGAAATCTCAAAAATCCTTTTTCCTTCTTCATCACAAAATTTTTATAAATCAATTTTCTAGCTTTGGCAACTTGGTGTGAAGATCTTGTTTAATATTAGAAGCATAATTTATATAAGGATTTGGAAACTTTACGCAAACTATGTAACTAGTTTCAGGGGAATCACATGACATGCGGGGATTTAAATACAGTGGTCAATATCGCTGTCCTTGTTATAAGAAGGTATTTAGTAAAATAAGTAAAATCTTGTTCTTACACTTAGGATATTTTGTAATTTTACAAATATTGCTTAGATGTAAGTTACGGTTAATTTTAAAAACGAGGTTTTAGTTGCTGGCTCTTCTCAGTTGTAATACCACGAAATCGTCTATTTTACAAATATCAGAATCATGAAATACACAATGAATGCATATCAAACAATACATGAAAAATAAGAAACGAAAACTTATCTGAAAGTTACAATAATAATAAACTTAGCAGTAAAATGTACACAATGGTAAAGGCATAAAAATGGGTAATATTAATATTATATTAGACAATTTCTGTTTCTTGTTATTAGCACGTCCAGAACTAAAAGGCTTCTGTATTTATTGCAGATTTATTGTCGTTTTATAGGGAGTCTATGAAGATGCTCATGTAGGGAATGAGAAGAGTTCGTTAAAGAGGCACCTTTTTGTCCGAAAACTGGCGATATTTTTCGGGGTGGGGCAAACCGAAAGACTTAGTACTTCGTAATTTTGTTGTTACTCGCGCCTAATGATGTTATGATCATGATTTTGTTTGCTTGTTTGTCTACGCCTCTCTCCGTGAGCAGAAATACATGAAACAAGAAGAAATTTTTTTATGTTTGTTTCGTAATTCATTCTTCACGCTTTACACCCGATCAAAAAGACTTTCCACTTAACCATCGGTGTTAATTTGATCGAGGTAAAGTATTTGCGTAGGTAAGCTAATCGCTTTGGCAGAAGATTAGTCTCTGACTGGCTTTACAAATATAAATACATATAAATACATATACATATATATGGAATCGGCCTTAATAAAAGAGAAGCAGGTAATGAACATCTCAAAAGGGGCATGGATTTCGGATGTCGTCGACGAAGTGTTTATTCAACCAACGCTTAAGAAGATTAAAGGAAGATTATCAGCGGGGGTGACCTAAATTGGCTTACTTGTGGACGGATCTCTTGGTATAAATACCACCTTTTCTGTAAACTTTTCTCATTCATATACCTGAAGAGAGAGACAGCAGTCTCTGCAATATAGTACTTTCCTCTCTATATTTTGGTGTTTTTATGGGCTCCTTTTATTAGATATATATATATATA
Organism: Macrobrachium nipponense; assembly: GCF_015104395.2. Classification (NCBI taxonomy): domain Eukaryota; kingdom Metazoa; phylum Arthropoda; class Malacostraca; order Decapoda; family Palaemonidae; genus Macrobrachium; species Macrobrachium nipponense. The sequence continues at coordinate 73,036,808 of NC_087217.1, read as the reverse complement.
TATATATATATATATATAATATATATATATATATATATATATATATATATATATATATATATATTATATATATAATATTATATATAATATATATATATATATATATATATATATATATATATATATATATATATATATATATATATATATATATATATATATATATATATATATATATATATATATATATATATATATATATATATATATATATATATATATATATATATATATATATATATATATATATATATCGAACTACAAATGTCCTTTAATATCTAATTCGCTCTACCTCGGAATTAATATATTTTCATATATGTTTAACCGAGGTGGAATTTATTAAGCGATAATAGAATTGGCGATCGACAGACGCGAACCATCGACCTCTCAAATCCAGGACTGGCAGTGAAGCCCCGGACCACCCCGCCACCGCAAGAGATTCACTGCCAGTCCTGAATTGAGAGGTCGATGGTTCGCGTCTGTCGATCGCCAATTCTATTATCGCTTAATAAAATAAAATTCCCCCTCGGCTAAACATATATGAAAATATATTAATTCCGAGGTTGAGCAAATTAGATATTAAAGGACATTTGTAGTTCGATATATGTATATGAATCACGGTAATGTGATAGACTATATATATATATATATATATATAATATATATATATATATATATAGTATATATATATATATATATATATATATATATATATATATATATATATATATATATATATATATATATATATATAATACTATATATATTTATATATATATTTATATATATATATATATGTGTGTGTGTGTGTGTGTGTGCGTGTGTATGTATGTATGTATGCATGTATATATGTATGTATTGCATGGCTAGAATAACCAATGGGAGACCAACAACAAAACAGATCCCTAGGTATTGATCTGAGTTCACAAGCAATCTGTAGAGGGATGCTAAAAAATTCAAGGTGCGTAGTGGTACATACACGGGAGCGTGTGGTTTTGAATCACCAAAAAGTATGGGCCAGGAGGCAATTGCTAACGTCAGTTAATAGTATTATTGAGAATTTTAGTTTTGCCTTTTCCTGCGATGTAAATTAAGCAAGGATTGTGTTTGTACTCTTATATTTTTCCTTAATGTAAATAAACGATGTTTTTTTTTCTTTTTTAGTTTTCTGTAAAATGAAACTACTTTGATGGCTATTTGTCTGTCCGTCCATAAATTTTCCGTCAGCTCTCAGACCTTAGAATACAATAGAGGCTACACGGCTGCAATTATCAACATACCAAATTAGACTCGGCAGATTTTTATTTTATTTAAGGTTAAACTTAGCCACCAATACAGGCCACCACCGGACCGTGACCGTAAGCTTTATGGGTCGCAGGAGAGAGTTTCATGGGTCTTGTTTAAGTTTCATATAGCATTATGCACTGTACAGAAAACTTGATTGCACCAAAGAAACTCTTAAGCATTTTTATTTCTTTTTCTAGTGTCTGAGGGTTTACTTTAAGTTTCACTTTCTTCAGATGACTGTTTATAAAAAATATCTAAAATAGGTACCTTAATAGTCTAAACAACCAAAACGATGCGCCGTTATATACAGTTTAAATGCAACGCTACAAAGCAATATGTATTTTCAAAACATTTAACGAAATAGCTGTTTCCGGTAGCCTTATATATATTAATATATATATATATATATATATATATAATATATATATATATATATATATATCTATATATAAAACAGCGATTTAAGGATAGTCGTATAACTCAAACAGACTGGGATGAGGGTCTGCCACTCTGCCTCTTAACTATATTCTATACTTACCTCCTTTGTTTATCACCCTTTTCTCCTACCCCCAACCCCATAAAAGAGCGAAAGCAGGTCGCATGAAGAAATGACTCCCAAATTAAAAGAAGATAGAGAGATTTGCGTTCACTACAGCACGTCCCTCGATCGGTTATGTTTTTGGAAGCTGATGCTGGTGGAAGGCGAGCTCAACTGGATGCATGACTACATATTAATAAGATGTGACGGAAAAGTCCTCCACAGCCGAAGTGCATAACCGTGTTCTTGTCCCTTCGCAGTGGGTTTTCTCTTCCTTTTCGCTTCCTGACCGGGTCGCCTTTTATTTCGGAATTATCTTGTCTTTTAGATTACTGATATAAACTTCACCCATGAGCCTATGTGACCTCTCGCATCAATAATATAGTTTTTTCTTCTTCTTCCTGTTCCTGTTCTTCTTCTTCTTCTTCTCTTGTCGTAAAGTCTTTTTTTCAGTCGGATACCGAGAAAATGGTATTTGTACCTTATTTTTTTAATGTTATCCTGAAAATATAGACTTCTATTATCCGACTGATAAACAACTTATTAATACCCTGAAAACTGGAAAAACTGATTGATTAAACTAAAGGAAACTCAAGGGAAAAGGTATTAACCAACTCCCCGCCCCGGCCCCACCGCCTCCCCCCCCCCCCCCCCCCACCCCCGCCCCCCCCTCTCTCTCTCTCTCTCTCTGGCTCATTGAAGGTTAAAGTTTATAGATAATTTACCTTCGTAACCTTTCGTTTCCAAAACGTCAGTCATTCAGCACAGAATTCCCGACCCCTTTTTTCCGAACCCGCAGCTTTTATTTACATGTCTTGTGATTCCGTTGATTTT
>NC_087217.1:73005526-73033649 GCF_015104395.2 Macrobrachium nipponense | reverse complement strand
TGATTCCGTTGATTTTCACCATTACTCCATCTATCAAGATATTAAGTACCTATATGAATTTCACTACATTCTAGCAACGAACTCATTATTTCAGAAAAACAGTCGTTATATCGTCTACATATTCTAACAAAAGGCCTTGCATTCTCTATAAAATGTTATGCTGGGTGTAATATCGTGCTTATCAACCTACATACTGTACGCCTTCTGCTGCTTTTATTTTTCTCAACAATCACTTATACAAGCATTCTTAAATTTATACTTAACCTCTACATTGGTATTTTTTCTCTGGCATTCCTCAAACCCGCACGTGCAGTTAACTCTTTAGTGTGTCACTCCACTAGAGCAAAATAGCATTCTCTTCAAGCAGATTTCCTTTTTCATATATGCATATATATATATATATATATATATATATATATATATATATATATATATATATATATATATATATATATATAATATCTATATCTATATATATATATATATATATATATATATATATGTACACACATACATATATACTATATATATGTATAACATATATATATATATATATATATATAATATATATATATATATATATATATATATATATATATATATATATAAATACATAATATATATATATATATATATATATATATATATACATATATATCATAGGCCAGTGTTAGTGAATTACATATGTCAGCTTTCCTCGCTTGGAGACAAGGCGTACCCAGAGAGCGCCGTAGAGATAGCTTCCTTGGATAAAGGAATTCCATGGGTGTGCTTTTTTGGTAACTGCTCGACTGTTGCTAAGGGCAGTTTTGAGGCATGGTGGATATATGTATTCGTTTGTACGTATATCACAGGTCCGGCCGTTCAAGGCACGTGAGGGAAAGACACATTCCTTTGTGATAAGAAGAAAGATGGTCGAGAAGGACACCAGGTGTAGAGGGAAAACCCATTTCAAGATGGGTTCCATATCATGGTACTAGAAACGGGATTCTCTAAACTATTACAATGTAGCAGTTGACATTTTGAGCGTAGGAGTGATTACTTAGACTAGACCAGGAGAGTGTAATGATAACTTATAGTTTCTTATTAATCATTTTGTTCTATTTTATGTTCATCTGCTTTGGGTAATAAATAGTATATTTTTGTATTTATGTGAGCTTATTAGCCTAGTGACATGCTTGCAGATAGAGGGCGCCTGCTACCAACAGGTAAGGGTTGTCAATTTGTGTAGTTTTGTCAAAACGGGGGGTTATTATTATATATATATATATATATATATATATATATATATATATATATAATATATATATATATATATTGTATGTATGTATGTATGATGGTATGTATGTATTGTTGTATGTATGTATGTTATATAAAAAGAGGGATATATTAATAATATATTAAAGACACAGTTGTAATGTGAGATGCTGTGACTTTCTTAGAATGTAGGGGTAATCATTTTAACTTCCCATGGAGACAGTGCTCCAAGTGACGAGCTTAGGAAATGCTGATGTATCTTTTTGGGTGGCGTGATGCCAAAGTTGCTGCCTTGCAGGTCAGTGCCACGTCCTGTTGCTATGGGCGCTTGATACAGAGGTGCCTTTTGAAACTGGCTAGAAGCAGTTTCTGGGGAGTGAACAATGTGTGTGAGTTCGTGCATGTGCGCGAGCTTTTTTCCCTACATAACGTAGATAGTAAGGTAACCTCATTACAGAGGCAGCGAGCCAAGATGGCTTCTGCAAAAGTACTTTTGAGAAAATTGTTGTGAATACTGTGTTGAATGGGTAAGGATACTTATTTTTCAGCCAAAAGTGTTGCTTGTCTGCATTTTGAATATTTATTTCAAAGCTGTTCTATTGATTTTAATTATAATCTTGTTCTTATTGAGGTGTTCTCCTGTCTTCTAACAGGCAGTTCTGAGGAAGGGGAACTGATCTGAGAAAGGGATACAGAAAATGGTGGCTTAATTGATATGAGACTTAACTAATGTGTCATGGTGTTACTACTTAGACTGTATTATGATTTGCCCAGTTTTATGACTAAGATAATGTTGGTTATTGTAGTAGAAATATGGAGTGGGTTATCTGAGTTCAACCTTTCATCTAATCATTCTCTTAAGAACCTGAGTTATTTAGTTTACGCTTTGTCTTAAATAAATCTATTTTTTGTAAGTTCACGAGTCTGATTTACTGCCTTAGGTAATGGAGAGGAGGGGGGAGGGGTGTGTGTGTTGTGGAGAGAGAGATGGAGGGAAAGCAGGGGGAGAGAGAGAGAGAAGAGAGAGAGAGAGAGAGAGGGGGGGATTTGGGGGGGGGGCTGTTGCCAGTGCTTTAGACATATGACTATTGTTAGCTTTTAAAACTAGAAAATACCGAGATTAGAATCTTCAGTTAAATATATATATATATATATATATATATATATATATATATATATATAGATAATATATATATGTATGAAATATATATATAATATTATATATATATATATATAGGTATTATTTATATATATATATAATATATATATATATATATGATATGTTATATAATATATATATATATTGTATATATAATATATATATATATATATATATAAGTTTTTAGTAATATATAAATAAAGGGTTTTTTGCCACGAAGGAAAAAAAGGAAAAAGCGAGATAGCCAAGCACTTTCGGTCTAGTTCAACCCCTTCGTGGCAAAAAACCTTTATACATAGCATCACGTTTTATATACTTCGTGAATTAAGTGGTACAAGTATAATAATATTAATATTATATTATTACATAATAGATACATATATAATTATTATATAATATATATTATAATATATAATATATATATATATATATATTATAACGTATTAGATATATATAAATAGATATATATATATATAATAAATATATAATATATATGTAGTATGTATGTATGGGAGGTATGTATGTATATAAATATATATATAGTATATATAATATATTATAATATATATATATATATATATATATATATATATATTGATATATATATATATATATATAGGTAGTTAGGATGTAGTAATAATATGTATATATATATAAAGTTATATAGATATATATATATATATGGTATGTATGTAGTATTATAAATATAATAATATATAATTATATTCTATATATATATAATATATATATATATATATATATTAAAAGTTATAAATAATGTATGTATGATATTATTATATATTATATATATTATATAATATAATATTATATTATATATAATATATATGAATTAATTATGTATGTATGGTATGTATATATATATATATATATATATATATATATATTATATATAGTAATTATATATGTATGTATGTATGTTATTTATATAATATATATAATATATATATATAATATATATATATATATATATATATATATACATAATATATATATATTATGCTATGTATGTATGTAATATATATATATATATATATATATATATATATATATATATATATATATATATATATATGTATATATATATATATATACTATATATATATACTATATATATATATATATATGATATATATATATATATATATATATATAGTTATATATATATGTGTGTGTGTGTGTGTGTGTGTGTGTATGAGTATATATATATATATGTATATGAATATTTCAAAGACTGCTGTCTCTCTCTTCAGGTGAGTAATGAAAGAGAAAAGTTACAGAAAGGTGGTATTTATACCAAGAGCTCCATCCACAGGTAGCACTTTTTTCTAAGTTACCCCTTCTGATAATTTTTCTTTAGTCATCTTAAGCGTTGGTTGAAGGAAGGTTTGATCAATGATACCTGAAACCTAGTCGCCCTTTGAGATGTTCATTACCTGTCTTTGTTTGATCAAAGTTGCCTCAATCATTTGGCTTTTGTACCGACATCTGCTGCTATAAATTATTTGTGACAAAATTCCAGTTTATTCTGCGGTTATGGTTATTTATTATGGTAAAAATATCTGAACTCGGTTGTCCATACTAGCTGACCGTTTATGTTGTAATAACCTCTAGGCATGAGATTTCATCGTTCCCTGTGTCCGTGCGGGATGTCTCTTTTGTTTGACGTTAGTTTTTCTTCACAATTTCAACCCATCATTATCAACTTCTGGATGAAGCTTTAAAGAATAATGATTCATCATTGGCTCTCAAACGTATCACAACAACGCGCTGGTCTTGCAGAGTTAATGCAATTAAGGCTCTTAAGCATGATTATGAGCAGATTAAGGATGTACTTGAACATATTGTTGATGACATTGAAGAAAAAAGGTGTCTACGCTGTGAATCAGGAGGACTGTTGAAACAGATGAATCAGCTTGAAACAGAAATTTACACCACCTTCTGGAATGACATTCTGCAAAGAACAGATGCAACTAATAAAACTCTACAACACGAAAAATTTTATCTGAATACTGCTGTGGCATCACAAAGCGTGACTCCTTCCATACTTGTGAAAAAGAAGGTGAACAGCTGTCTCAGTCTGGTTCAGCATACTATAAGCAGACAGAATCTCTGCAGAAGCGCCACAATGCGTATCTTAACCCATAGGATTATGGACATGCAGAAGTACAACTCAGCCCTTCTGCAAAATTCAGAACACAAACTTTCTTGCCTGTCATTGATCAGTTTATCTCTTCTCTCGACCAACGCCTGGAAGTATACACACAGATATCAAGTCAATTTAGTTTTTTTTTTTTTTTTTTAGAAATCTGCAACAGCTTTCTTCAGACGAACTTCATGACACAGCAGAGGAATTCGCCAGGGCGTATCCAGATGACTTGGATATTACATTTTGGGAGGAACTGTGCCAGTTGTAACATTTGCTAATATATTCACAGATGTGGAGCCAACAGATATAAGCACTGAGCTTTTCCTATATAGACTTATATTGGACAAGGGTGTGAAGGGCACTTTCCCAAACATAGAGATAACTCTACGAATATACCTTGTTTTGATGGTGTCAAATTGCATTGGAGAGCCCTCTCTCTCAAAGCTAAAATGAATTGAAAAACAGATTACGGACACCCATGAAACAGAAACGTCTGGTAAATCTGACTATAATGAGCCTCGAGTCAGATGTATTGCGTGCACTGGACTTCAACGAATCATCAGTGAATTTGCGATAAAAAAAATCAAGAAAAGTGTAGAGAAAGTAATCCTGACTATACATATAACTCCATAAGAAAGAATGAGCTATTATAATTATATGTGTAAGTTACATTATCATTTTTATATAAATAATTGTAACTGTATGTGTGTAAAAAAAGTATGGTAAGAACAACTTATGCTTATGTTATTTTGTATTTATGCATATTAATAACATCATAAGAATAGTCCCATTGTAGTATTTCCTGAATAAAACGGTCCTACTAATATATTAGTGTTTACTGTATTCTGGCTACTAGATTAATTAGACTATAGTTTGTAGTGTATGCAATAGGAGTTTGGAAAGGGGGGTCTTCCACCAGAGTGGGCCCAGGCCTCCTACCAGCTTAATCCGGCCCTGGATTTGGCTAAGTTGTTTGGGTAAGTATAAAGCAAAACGGTTAGATTTTCCGAAGGTCTCCCTCACCGTCCTATTCCTGTCTAGGTGAGCAATTTCTATCTTATTGTTAGGTGCCTCTCTGGTCTTGTCTTGACGGGGGGTCAGTAGAAAATTGCATTTGCTTTATGAATATCTTTCTCATTATTATATATATATATCCATTATTATATCCATTTCTATATAAATATATATATATATATATATATATATATATATATATATATATATATATATATATATATATATATATATATATATATATATATATATATATATAATATATATATATATATATATATACATATACACACACACACACATATATATATATACATATATATATATATACATATATATATATATATATATATATATTATATATATATATATATATATATATATATATATATCATAATCATACATCATTATTATCCATTGCTAATCCACTTCAGGACAAAGGGCTCAAACATGTCCTTCCACTGCCTTCTGTTTATGGTCTTTCTATGTCCTATACACGCAAATTTTTTTTAGCTCGTCAATCCATCATCTTCTCTTTCATCTCTTCCTTCCCCTGCTTCGTTTGCAATCTCTAGGGACGCATTCTGTTATTCTTTTCGTCCATCTATTATCTGATATTTTCATTATATGTCCTCCCCACGCCCATTTCTATGTCTTACTTGTTGTTAGAATATCCTCTACTTTAGTTTGCTCTCGTATTCATGTTGCTCTTTTTCTGTCTCATAGTGTTATTCCCATAATTCTTCTTTCCATAGCCCTTTGAGTTGTAACTGCCTTATGTTCTAAGGCTTTAGTAAAGGTTCAAGTTTCTTATGCAGTAGTAGGACCATCTAATTCAATACTACTTTTATTTTTAGAGAAAGTGGCATTTTACTTTTCATAATCTCTTTTGTCTACCGAAAGCTCTCCATCCCATGGTTATCCTTCTTTTAATTTCGGTGTCATGTCCTGGAGAAAAACTTGCTGATTGTTCTAAATGCTTATATTCACTAACAATCTCTAGAGGTTCGTACATAACTCTTATTTGTTGTCTCTCCATTTTCATTGAACATTAGCTTAGTTTGATTTATATTCATTTCAGTCTTACATTTCTGGTTTCTCTATTCAATTCTTCTGTCATCTTTTGTAATTCCTCCCCCGATTCACTGAGTAGAACTATATCATCAGCAAATCTTAAGTTGTTAAGTTATTCCCCATTAATGTTAATTCCTACATTTTCTGAATCTAAATTCTTAAAAACTTCTAGGCACGCTGTGGATAATTTAGGAGAGATGGGGTTTCCCTTTCTAACACCTTTCTCAATCGGAAATTTCTTTATGTAGTTTTAGGATTTCTGTATTACCCATATAGATATCTTCAAGTGTTTCAATAAAAGGCTCATCTATTCCTTGCTTTTGAAGAGCTTTCATGACTGCTGAAGTTTTGATAGAATCAAAAGCTTTCTCACAGTCTACAAAGGCCATATACAAGTGGTTTGTCATACTCTGTTGATTTTTACTTCAGCTGGTTAACTGCATGGATATGGTCAGTTGTTGAATACCCACTTCTAAAACCTGCCTGCTCTCTAGGTTGATTAAAGTCTAGCTGTCTTTCTATTCGGACTAATATGGTCTTTATAAATATTTCGTATATTACTGAGAGTAAACTCATTAGGCGGTAATTTTTCAGGTCTTGTGTCTCCCTTTTTGTGAATTAATATATCAATCATCTGCAAGGGTGATTGTGGGCCAGAAATGAACTTGAGATGCGAAAAACATAACTGAGTGGTTGCATCCTTACCAACAAACTTTGCATATTTAATTTTAATTTTTTTATTGATAATGTCTTTCAGATGAACATAAGTTATACCTTTGCTAATTGCTACTTTATTAACAAAATGAGGTTAACAAGTTAAGAAACTCTTAACATTTCTGAATGAAATAGTTTCACGAAAGCAAAATGTCCCATAAATATATTTAAGAAAGAAATTAAAGCAGATTGAGAGTATATCTAGTTTGTTTCAAGAGCTAAGAAATGAAACTAATATTTAAAATAATACAACAAATTTTTTAACACAAAATGCTTCAAAATGAATCCATAAGAGTATATAGCAATTCAAGAACAAAGAATTGCTAAAACATTGCAGTTGATGAATTTGATTTCATAAAGTCCAGCAACAAAAACTTTTCTAATCAAAGGCCATTTTCGGCTCCGTACCTTAGATGAACTTTTCGCACATGACATATTTTTCTGAGAAGACAAAAACCGAGAAAGCCGAAATTCTAGGAATAGATGATTGAATCGTTTGTAGATCACAATGTTAAAAAATTTTTAAGTTATCTGAAAATTTTTTTTAATTAAGGAATGTTATGAAGGCGTAAACTGTACCATTCCTAGACTGACAGAGAAAAATTTACCTAATTTATGGCCCTTAGTATGAGAGGATAATCAGTTCTGGAGGGTTATGTGACATTACATGTGAAAAATAATTGATTATTGCTTTCAGAGACCGATAGAAAATTCTATGAAGTCATTGCCATTTGATTATATCATCCCGAATTAATGTCACCGAGAGAGTAAAGGAGTTAAAACGTTTTGTTCCTTTAATAGCAAGAACATTTTGTGCTGGATGTATTACATACTCCAGGTTTAACATTTAATGACCTCGTTATTGCGGGACTAAGATTTCTTAAATGTGCAGCATTGACGCACAAGAAAGCAAAAAATAGTCTATTCGGTAATTCGTAATGAGATAGAACCGTAGATTGTTGATGGTTGCAAGTGGCGTCATTATCATGAAATTATTCTCCGATTAGGCTGCCAGTCGATCACCCTCAACCGTGACTGTGATCCCCAGTCAGTCTCGTTGTTTCTATTAATAAAAAAAAAATTAACGGAAAATACTTGAATCAAGCACCGAGTTATACTTTCTAGTGGGCAGGGAAGTTGAGCTAAACATACTAACCACTAAATGTTCTACCTACTTTTATCCTTTTCAGTACTGTGTGTGCTTGAGATCTACGTCGGAGGTCTCAAGAGGTCAGTCAGTAATCGATTTTGCAACTATGCAATGACAAAATTTGGTATATACTTACGATAAGGAAACATATTTTACTTTTTTTTTTACGACAGCAAAATAATTGTATAGCTAGAGGTATTGGGAGAAAAAACTACTATATGAAATAAAATTGATATATATCTCCAAAAAATCTTAGACTATATAACAGGTACCTGCGGAGAACCTGTCAAAGGTAGTGTAAAAAAAAAACTCTAAACAAGAATATTATAAATAAAAACTAGATGTATATAAGAATTTAACTTTGAAGAGCTCCTTAGAATTGATTTGTCCAAACATTAGAATAAATAGAAATTAATTAAAATGCACCTGAAAACATCAACTTCCGTCATCGTCCATTCAATTGTCTTTAAAAAGTCCCAGTTTATTTTGTAATTTTCTCAACAATAATACCAATTGTTGATAAATCCTTTCATTCCTTTTTTCGCACTCTGCAGTTAATTAAACGTTCCATCGTAAACGAACCCAATTTTTTTGCTATTTCATCTGATTCTTAAAACTGACGACTCGTCCGAGGCACTCGGAGTCCACCCCAAACATCTTGCAGGAAATTGCTTCAGTGTTTCGCTTAAGCTGCATTTTCCCATCATAGGCAAATTTCAAAAATCATTGTTTGATATACAATTTATCTGATAAAGAATTTTCTTACCTTTTAAAAATAGGGGAAACTGGAATGACCGAAGCTACTATAATCACCAGTTATTATGTGCTATCTCATCTTTAAAATGAATTATTTGCCAACCCATCCCCCAGCAAGCAAATATATTTTCAATTATTATGTGATAGTTTTCAATAATAATAGAACTGAGTGCTTGTGTCTTTTTTACCTATTACTTTCTTTTATTGTACTAAATAATATTGATATTACGAAAATTCAGGACCCCAATTAAAGGCAGTGTATAAACTTAATGAAACATGCTAGCATAAAACATCTTCGAAATACCTCCAACTTGCCGAGGCATCAGAACGTAAATCTAAAGTCGCGTTGGCTTTGAGTTGATACGTGAAACTTGGACTAAAAAACCAAGCACTTGGTACTTAAGACGGTGGAAAGAGAAATTAAAGAAATGGAGCCCAGTGAAGGTCAAATAGGCATAAATATGAATGCAGCTGCGAGACGAAGGGACTCTTCAAACAACCTTTAGTAATGCCTACAGTGCATCACATGAGGTGCACTTACGGCATTACCTATGAATAAAGGATTGAATTTTTGGGAAGACCGCCTTGGTAAGGAATGGGTGGGGTACATCTCATCACCGCCAACTCATCGCCGCCAACTCATCGCCGCCTACTCATCCCCGGCCCAACTCATCCTGGCCCAACTCATCCCTGGCCCAAACTCATCCCTGGCCCAACTCACCCTTCCCGGCAGTGATTAATGAAATTCAGTAAATATTAAAAACACCGTTATTCAGAATCAAGTATGACTCTTTCATGACACTAAAAATAAATTAACACCATATAATTAAAGACAAAAAATCCATGAAAATATAGAAAAAAAATTATTTTATGTTATGAGAGATGCCTCTTAAATATTCACTGGGAGTCCTTTCATTAAAATTTTGTTGCAATCAACTTCTCCTTCCAAATAGCAAAATTCTATCTTCACTGGGACCACTGTCTTTTAATAAAAAATCTCCTTCTGGGTTGGCTCTGTTTCGTAGGTCGAATATTCATCAGGGATTGCTAAATGATTTAGGTTAACTGGATTTGTCGGAGAGGCACTAATCTGATTCCGTTTCCGACGAATAGTTTTTCTTATTTTGAGCCGAGGAGGTTCGGGAAGTGATCCTAGCACCGCTTGGGCAACATTACATCAAACTTCATTAATCACTACACTTGTGTTTTCCATCGTCTCTTCAGCTCTGGTTTTAATTTTTGTAGTTGTCCTTTTTACTTCTACTTTATCGGTGAAGAGTCATGGGTGTAAGTATTCAAGACTTTAACTACGTTTCCAAATCTTGTGTGTATTCTCGCTTTACAGCTGCCGAGCTGATTACATTTCCAGAACATCAAATTGCTGTCCGTTTTGCTGAATTTATCGAAAATGAACAAATAGCCATCATGAGAAAATTTCGCTTTGCCTCTCTGACTTAAAATTGTCTCCATTGTAATGGGTTTACTGAAAGAATGTAAAACTGAAAGTGATATATCGAAAGGTTAATAATTACTAACGTTTTTGTTGACAAACATCTGATTTCATACTTAGGTACTTTTGTTTGTAATTGGTAATTGAGTAATTGTCGTCATGCGTTGAAAGGTTGAAAATTAGTTCGGTATTTTTGTTTACAAATAGTAGGATTGGTAATTGAGTAACTGTTGTTTCGTTTATTTACACTGCCTTGCCAGTGTGTGTGTGTGGTGTGTGTGTCTGTGTGTGTGTGTTGGAGGACGGTGATGAGTTGGGCCGGGTATAAGTTGGGCTGGAGATGAGCTGGGCCGGAGATAAGTTGGGCCGGGGATAAGTTGGGCCGGGATAAGTTGGGCCTTGGAGATTGAGTTGGGCGGTGATGAGTTGGCTGGCGATGAGATGCGGCGATGAGTTGTCCCATTTCGCTTGGTAAGCGCATCTGCATACATTTCTGTGTTTTGAGAATCTGTATAAATGCCTTTTTTTTTTTTTACCGAAATTTTGTAAGAAAATAATATCACAACAAAAATTGTGAGAGAGGTGAAAAGGACATTCATCTAAGACTCTGGAAATAATATAGATTTCCAAATGCTACGTTGTCGAAAAATATTCCTGAAGTTTTTCCTTTCTTCAGTGATTCTTGTGAAAATAACTTAATTCCGTAATTTGGAAAAAAGGTTTCAATAATAAAAAGGGAATATTGGGAGCCTAACTCACGATGGTAAAGAATAAAAGTTAAATATTAATCGAAAAGAGATTTTACTTTACAACAACAACCATATGAATCTTGACAAAGTGTCTAAAATCCCAAGTGATTTTAGATACATGTTATTTCCGTGGTATTGTCTGTATATAATAATTATGTGTCTCTTAATTGTGTAAGCTCACTTTAAGTCCTCGTTACTTTCCTAATATTCCCACAACTTTGTTTACCATTTAGAAAATACAGATTGATTGAAAACTTGGTTTGGATAATCAAGGATTTACTTTGGAATATAGTTTCAATTTTAATCTTGTTGTTGCAACCCTCGAGGTTATTCCGCAAGTTCTTAAATTACAATAGAGTTGTTGTCAGTAATAAATGTAACTCAGTGTTAAAGTTCAGCGGAAACAAACACCCAAGAAAACTTAATATTTAATATCTAATAAGTACAAAATTTAGATCAACCTTGTGGGATGTGATAAATAATTAAATATCTTCATAACAACCAGGAAAGGAGGAATACTGGTCCTTTGAATCCCACTAGATTCCCTAAAAGAAAAAAGCTAAATCCTATCATAGCGAGAAATAAACAGGAGGAAATGACAATTATTAACAAATAACTTGTTTAGATCCAGCACTTTCGCTGGCCAGACTATAACTACCCAAATGCTAAGTCAAAGGAAGAAGGAAGACAGTAAATAAAACAAGAAAATAATTCTAATCCCTACCTAATTCCACAAAGCTAAATACGCGAAACCTTGTCTAGAAGAATGTACTAATGCCCCGTCGGGTGACGTCATGAGGGTCACGGCACAAATATGGAAACAATAATATATATATATATATATATATATATATATATATATATATATATATATAATATATATATATATATTTAAATAATTCAAATGCCGTATAGTTCTCACATCAGTTGCGCCAAGACAGATATCAAGGCAGGTCACGAACGCAGAGCATAAAAGAAGGCGATCCTGAAACGAAAATCAGTGATATTCGGTCTTACCTGACGTCAGCCTCCCAACAAATCATCTCACGAGCTAGGAAGCTCCCAAATATGCTGAAGAGAGTAGCTGGACGGAGACCACAGAAGCTGCAGGTAAATTTACATAAGTGCCGGGAGAAAGCGACGGCACCAATTCCCTGGGAATTCCCCCTTAACAGGGGAAAAGCAGGTAATGTCGCAGGTAACAGGAGCACCTGTGAGCCTCGTATGGAGTACCCAAGTCGAGGCAGGAAACACTCGAGTCGCAGGTGACAGGAGGACCTGCGAACAAAAGTCCAAGGCGAAGATCCAAATCGTAGTAAAAAAAAAAAAATCGTCATCCAAATTCCAAATCAACCAGCTGCCAAGAGACAGTTAATCACGGGAGTGCTACAGCCTGAACTGACTCAGTTCGCACCAACTTCCAAGCATCACCAAGGAGGCGTTCAAAAACATTCGCAGAAAACAGAAAAACAATCGTTAAAACGATAGTTCGATCCTATAAACAAACGGTGGGGAGGCGCCTAATCACTGAGTAATGTTACGTTAATCACTTGAAACGACAAGACAACGGACACTAAACTTCCAAAATAATTAAAACAAATACTCACACAAAATAGTGGCTATCCTGCCACAAAATGACTCTTTAAAAGTAGTTATTAAGCATAGAAAAACAAGGTTGATATATTTACAAAAGGCAAATAAATAATAATATAAGCTTTCGTAATACTTCTATATCTGAAGTTCCCACACCGAATGTTCTTTTTCATTTTACCGTAGACCCTGGATTCCTCAAGGATTGGATGTTCCAGCGGTCACACCTTAACTGACCTTCATATGCAACATATGTGTTATTTCAAATTGCCTCTGCCCTATATTTCACAAGTAGTACTTTGTTTTTAATTTCCACCAAACAAGTGACATCATATTTCACTGGTACATGTATTATAATATCTAAATTTCAGTTATTTGTAACACTAAATGACGTGGAACCTACATAAGACTACAATGTTCTCTATGAACAACAGTTTGACATTCGAAATATTGTGTCCCGTTTAGTCTTGGATTTCTCCGGTTATGCTAAAACAGCTTGCCATGAAATCACATTGGACTAAAACAAACATTTTTATTGACTTTAAAAAACCACGGGAAGATGTCTTTAACGTTCGGGAAAATTCTTTCTTTGATACTTTTGTTATGTAACTTTTATTCTATGCTTGTGGCTTCATTGACTATACACTACATCATACTCACTATTTCAGACCCTCTAAACCTTTGTGGCGGCTTCCTTGGGGATGAAAAGGTTGATCTAATCATCAATCTCCGGCTAGCAATTGTCCATAGCGTCCATAGAAATATAAAGCTATTTATAATAATAAAATAATAATAATAATATAATAATAAATAAAAATAATAGTGTACTAGGAAGCAGACCCTCTCTAAAGCATACTTTATAAAAGTAATGGATACTTCAGCTTTTCTCCCACCCACCGTGGCCAGATGTACCGCCAAAAGGAACGGCGTAGCGATGGGCTCCCCAATGGGGGTACTCTTCGCTAACTTTTACATGGGAACCTGGAGGAACAGAGTCTTCGCTAGGATGCAGCAAAACCCCCGCAGATATGGACGATATATCGACGAATACTTTGTTCAAGTGCGGACGTCGAGACTGGAGGTAAAGCTTTCGGCAGGTATTCGCAGTGCAGCTTGCTGAATTACACGGTTTGAATACAAGCACGGACGATCGGCTCCTTCTCGACGTCATGTGAGTAAGACGGAATGATGGCCTCCGTTACTTCCATCTACCCACCCCAATAAAAACAAACCTAGGACTTTGCCTAATGGTGACATCGAGTGCCCCGCCAGATTCAAAAGCCACGACTGTCAGGTCCTTCGTCAGGATGGAGCCCCTCTCCACTGCCTCCACATGGCAGGAACACTCATAGGAACTCGACCGCGCCCTTCCCAAGTACTTCGGAAATAACGGGTATTCAAATAAAGTAATAAGCAGAGAAGTACGACAGCCCGGAGAAATGGTACGGTCGTGAGAGCCCGCAACCCCGCCCCCAGGATAACATGCAAGCTGTATTATAAAGCTTCATGAGTTCACATTACCGTTACCTAAGAGGACTCAGTCAAGAAATATTTCTGAAAAGTATCCCCGACCGACGACACCAAAAAATATCGACCTAATTAGTCTATACCAGAATCGGAGGACGCGCGACCTTATTATGAAAAATAACCCCTCTCCACAGGACGAGACCCCCTGAAGCAGACGCATGTGGATGTACCAGTATACATGTCCAGTCCGCGGTTGCAGCGGCGCCTACGTGGTATGGACTATCATGCGCCTGTCGAAGCGATCTCATGCCACAGCCAAGAGGGGGCCTATCAAGAATCACGCACGCACCAAACATTCAAGAGGCCATCTCACGGGACTGTGATCATCCAAAAACGAAGGATCATCGGAAGGCCCCTGATGCCCGGCGGTTACGCCCTGTTGGAGGCGCTTCTCACAGACAGGTGAAACCTACACTAAATACGATGCAGGAAGAATTCTCCTCCCTACGAGTATGAGAAAGACCTGCCACCAACAATGAACACCACCGGGCACGACAACTCCACGGAAGACAACGTCCTGAAACGAGATTACTCTGAGAACAACCATAATCAAGTTAGCATGACGTCCCGCAGCACAGCGAAACGCCCATCGACGTAACCGCACCGCTAAGGGAGTCAAGGGCCGGCCTGCCAGGGACTTACAGTATCGCAACATCAAAGCGTGGAAAAGTGGCTTGAGGACCCGGTTCCCAAGCCACCAAGAAAACGAAGACCTACCGCCACCAGCCAATGTAGAATCAGCATGGGGCAGACCCCCTGCTGTCAACTCCAAATATAAACGAGGACGGGACACCGACTTCAAAGCCAGTTGCTGCTCGGCCTCCGTGCAGTCACATCTCTTCTGCAGGACCTTCTCTGGCGACGTGAGCGACGCGAGCGATAGCGCCACCCAGTCGACGATAGCGGCGAAGATTTCAGGATTTTCGCGGAACTTTCGGCGATTCGGACGACGACACGAGAATTATACTTCTGAGAGAGCTCTCTCACATTTTCATAAGGAAAATCCATATGACATCTTTCTTCTCAAATAATTTTCCATTACTAACAGTTCTATCCTGCCTAAAAATCGGTAGCCGTTGGGGTCTGAAAAACTCGATTGAAGCAGGGTCAAGGGACAAAAACTTTTTACTTCTCGCAATCCTTAATTGCAAGGAGACAGAACGATAGGCTGGTGTATCCCATAAAACCAGGTTTAGGCACTTCAGGCAAAAAAAAAATATAACAACAAACACATACAATACATTCTCTCTCTCTCTCCTCGCCTCCTCTCTCTCTCTCTCTCTTCTCTCTCTCTCTCTCTCTCTCCCTCAAGATAGACGAAGACGAATGCAGCCATGGACCAAGTAACCCAGCCCAGCACCCACCCTGCAGAAGCACCTGAGAACCGGAAACACGGACAACGTCTTCTTCTTCTCTTTTCAGATGCCCCTGAAGCAGTTAGACCTCGCCTAGACTCCCTCCACCTCCGAAGAAGGAATCACAACAGCCACTCAAGAGGACAAGGAAAAACCCCCCTGCCATGGGACACAGATGATGGATTCCAGCTTGTCACCAGGAACAAACGCAAACAAGGACACCAGCAGCATCCTTCCCCCTCACATGGAAAATACTTGATAAAACTCCTCCAACAGGAACAGTGCATATGAATTCGTTAAGGACCTCGAAAGAAAGGGTAAGTTGTTCAAGGGTACGACCCACCACCAGGGGAGAAATGTTTGCAATACCTCAGACCGGAATACAAATGAAATATATGAAGAATAATCCTGCCAGCTTTAAATTCCTCAATCCTGACGACAAACCCTGCAGATTTATAACTATGCATTACCTCTGCAATTTTGAAACCAAGGTATTCTGGAAAATCCAGTGTAATCAAAGCAGAGACGATGCCATACAAAAGGAGACCAACTCCCAGCAAACCCGCAAAAGGTCCTAGGTAGAATGTAAAAGGAACTCAGCCTAAGTCACTGAACTTGGCATGTGGGCTCCTTCACACATGGACTGCACACCAGAACCTCGTGAGGGACTTTAACTGTCAGAAAGGTACGGACACATAGCAGTTTGACTGCACCGCCAAAGCCATTTGTGCGGGTATGTAAGTGGGAGAATCCCACAAAACTCTCACAGACAAGTTAAGAATGGACAAGAAAACACATGCTAGATGCCCCTCATGCAAGGGGAACACCAGTGCGTGTGGAAAAAGGAAAATGCCCGATAAGGCTACAGAAGATAGGACACTATTAAAGGAATCACCACCTCGGAGCCTCCCTGCGACACCACAACACACAGGACCAGACCACAAACACACAACATGCAGCTCCCACCACCCAGCAGGACAAAGTCCTTTGCTGCTGCTTGTAGGGGGTCGCAACAAGCCCCAAAAAACACACAGACACACCCCCAGCATAAGCCACAGTCCTAGCTGCTGCAGCTGGAGGGCCTAGACCCAACAGGACTCAAAGCAGGCTCAAACTCAGAAAAAGGAAACACAAAAACACTCCCCAAAACACACCCGACAACACACACAAACGAAAACAAATAACAAACACTAGAAGGAAAATCAGCTTCTCAGAATCGGCCAAGACGACCAACAATAATCTAACCTCTCCTGTCCCGAAACCCGACAAATCCTCCTCACTCCAAATCCTAAAACTAGCTCCACTGTTCCTGGCTCCCCAAGCCATATTACCAGGTCTACCCTCCTCCTCCCACCCCACAAAGCACAGGTTTGAGTTCGCCAGAACTAAAACAGTACAAATATATCGCACAGACTCAAGACCTCCAAAAATCTACTGGTGCAAATGCTATTCAAGTTTGCAGAATCTAACAGGATCAAAACTTCTCAGAGAAATAGCCAAAGAAGTCGTTGAAAAGTGCATAAGAACGTCCAGAGGACTCTTTGCATCACAATGCACTACACTAAATAAACAAAACAGTGTAAATGGCACTACACAATACACCCCCCCGGTGTCAGTTTCATTCCAAAGTAATAGTACCGGACACTCCAGTGCCAGGCCAACCTCAGAGTTGGTTAGTCAAGCACATCAAGTGCAAATGACAACTAGGAACAAACAACAACACAAATGAGCAGAGACACAGACACAATAAAAGTCCTCAGGGGAACATAACTAAGTGCAAACAATAAATACGATTCTGCAAGCACACACACAAACAAATAACTACGACATATAATGTTACAAGAAAAAACCACTTGTAAGGAAAAATGCCAAATTTCATTAAAGGGTACAAAAGTGTACAAAACCCATAACACAGACACTAAAAGAGGACTAATCACCCTATGTTAAAAAACACAATCCCTCAAGGAAGGTAGACAAACATCCATTGCGGAGAGATGTAGAATCATCAGCGTAAACTCACACTTGCAAACACAAAACAATGACGGTACACAACATATACAGGGCTCGGGACAAACACATTCGAAGGGGAAGCACTCTTCAGTGCCGCGACACAGGAAAACACCACTAATGGAGGAGACTTCAAGCACATCACCCAAGCCCTGAACTTCTACACAACAAAAACAAACCACAACTGGAAGACATCTACACCAGTTATCATGTGAATTCCCAGAGGTGTGCTTTGAAACAGTGGAGAGCCAACTCACCTAAAGGAGGAGACTAGAGTTCTTACCTTCATAACGCCGCCCTAAAGGAGCAAGCAACATGGAAGCTGCACGAGACCTCACAAGCCGACCACATAGCATTGACATTGGCTATGGCTCAAAAAGCTGCCCCCATACCACCGCCACCCAGAAAGATGGAAACCCCAAGTTGCAAACTGGGCTACTTTGAAGCCATAATGACGAGATGGGCGAGGAATACCTTGAAACCCTGCAAACGATATAAGAACTCTTCTATGAAGAGTTCATCAGACAAACTCAGAGAGGGCAGCAACATGTCCATGCCAAAGATCCAACCGATCACAGGATCGATCAAAAGATGCATGTATGGTACTACTTGTGAAAGGGTCAAAGAACTCAATGCCAGAGTAAACAGAGGCGGAAACTCTTCAGACGGGGAACCATTACTGAGGAGATGCACAGGACTTCTCAGGAGGTAATAGCCCATGCAAACTGAAGAGACAAAGAAATTTAAACAACGGCATGGTATGACTGGTTGTGCAAACTAGCAGGACAAACTCCAGTAACCCAGATCTGGAGGATTCCTAGCCAAAAATTGCAGGGAAAGGAGAACAGCGCAAAAGCATACCCCCCAACCACAAGAAGAAGCTGACATATAGCCAGAAAACTTTGCAGAAAGGACAAAATCCCACAACCTTCCCAAAACAAACACGGGAAAAAAAATAAAGAAATCTCCCCAGCAAGATGGAGGGAAATCAATACTGCCTGCAACACACCTGATGACACAGACCACCCCTTCACTATGGAAGAACTAAACAGTGCATCAGCAAGGGGAAAAGAGACACAGCCCCGGAGCAGATGCAATCACTTACAGCACCTGAGACACATGGGAGACCTGCCAAACAGGTATATCACTACCTGGGTAACAGGACATATGCAGAGCACACAGGCCAAAGAAATGGCAACAGCAAGACACACAACAATACCTAAGCCACAAAGAGGAAGGCGCAACGGCCGATATCCCTCAGCAGTGCACTGAAAAAGGTTGCAGAAAGAATGGTTCTGAACAGACTACCCTATGGAAAGCAGGGCCCCTACATCATAGGCTCTATGCCTATAGGGAAGGAGTAGGCACCCATGAGTGCCTTACAGATGGGCTAAGTGCCCTAAGATGGCAGAAAAATCCATAGGGTCTTCGAGACTAGAAAAATGCATATGAATTAAGCATGCAGCAACCATCCTCTCCTCCCTAGTCAGAAAGAGGATCAAGGCAACCTGTGACATGGACAAAAGGATACAGTGGCAAGACAGAGACAGCAAGAGTAGTGTCCAAGGCAGAATGTAGAATACTACTCTCTTTGGAAAACGGCACTCCACAGGGGGGCATTCTAAGCCTCTTTATTCAATGTCCTTATGAAAATGTAGCCTGTCTCGAGATACCACAGGAGTAGAGGTCTTCCATATATGCTGCGAGGTTGCACGTCAGCTTGGCTCAAAGACAGCTCCAAAAGATGCAAGAAGCTGGTCAAAAACTTGAGGACAAGTGCACACAATGGACTCAAAATCAACAGACATAAGACAAAAGCCATGGCAATAAAACATGATCAAAACATCCACCCAACCTTCTACAGAAACGAGGACGTTCATAGACTGGTTGTGGATTGGATAAGCGACACATATCTGGAGTCTGCATTGCAGATTCACTATCTCTGAGAAGCAAAGTACAGCTCCTCCAAGCCAAAACAAAAATAGGGCTAAGCCCTAAAGAAAATAAAATATTGCAAGAAGGTGCGACATACAATGGCCTCAGGAGGGTTCTACATACAAACCATCAGAGCACAAGTAGAATACGCAGCACCAGTCCTGGACAAATTCAGAAAGGAATCAACAGCAGAGGCTGGAGGAAGTCCATCCAATACAACGCAATGAGACTTATACTTGGAGCCCCAATGTGGAACAAGAATTTGTCTCTGGAGGGCAGAGACACAATGCAGGCTCTCAAGCACAGATAGGCAAAGAAATATTGCCTTCTGTGCAAAACCATCAGAAACGACAGAAATGGACCACACAAAAACAAAATGCAAAGCTGTGTCTAAACTGCACGAAGAACTAGGACCCTCCAAAACCAAAAACTATGCGGGCAGATACCCAGACACTGAGAGAACTGGGTATGCAGGACAAGTGAAACACATAAAAAAGGATGTACCCACCATGAGGGATACCAAAAACCACCTCCCTGGGTCGAGAACCCAAGCGCGTAATAACTTTCACATTACTACCGGCAACAAAGCACTGTGCACAGCAGCAACAAATGAAAACGCAGCAGAAGAAAGCAATCGGGAAACAGCAGCTGAAAAACATATATTACACTGAGGCTCAGGTTGACACCGAAGCTGCAGCAACTGCAGCAAGCAGTGGCTGCCAAGACTTCAAAGGAAGCTGGCGGCTATCCAACAATGCTCCATTACTACAAGCGCGAACTAATGGCAATCTAAAAGCCTTAGAAAATTCCAATTTAAAAGAAGGACACACATAAACAGTGCATATTGACTCAAAGGAGCAATACTCGCTATAAAAGCGACAAACCAAAAGAAAATGTGAACACTGATAACAGCCATAAAAATCATGGCCAATTCCAACATCAAGCTGTGAGCAGGAGAGTCACAACTAAATGGATACCCAGCATGTGGGAATCAAGGGAAATGATGAAGTGACTTCCTTGCAAAAGTGCCCTCAGCTGCAGATACATTCAGTAAGCATAAAAGTGCAACATCCAGAACACACCTAAAGGAAATGGCAAAAAGCTATCGCCAAACTCAAGAAGAGAGTGAAGTACGACGCACTACCTACAAGAGTCAAGGACGTCCAAGTGGTATGTGGATGTCACAAACTAACGCCGCATGACATCACAAAACAAACCACTAGAAAACTCTCAGTTCATCACACACAGATTAAGATAGGATACATCTGCACCGGCAAATGATAGGAAATGAGGCATGTTATGTCAGTTACTGTGACCGAGAGGCAATCCAGCCCCTCGAACACTACTACTAGGACTGCCCAGAGACACAATCTTACAGATCAACTAACTGAATAGAGTGACACCGGACAGATCACCAGACACATCTAAATAAATAGGGACATATGGGAATTCCTAATGTCTCACCCACCTCCAGGTAAAAAAAGGGAGAATCACACGGCATTAGTCTCCATAGACACATGGGATCTCCTAGTGTCCTTGTAACAAAAAAACAATGAAAGCCAACCTCTCTTCACACAAGCACAAACCCTCTACTTCACTGTTGCAATGGGAGTCATAAACATCTTGGGAGCATATGTATAAGTGGAGTTGCACTATGAACAGTATATATACTATAATACTTGCTTAATGTTGGTTGATTATATTGAATATTTCAGATGCTACACACATGTTATATATTGAGCCTTAAAATGTTATAGTAACGCCTTCTTTCCTCAACTAAAACTCGCTTCCTTCTTCCTATTTCAGCACTCTTCAGCTAAGGGCTGAGGTTCACTGCTATAAAACTTTCTCTCCTACTGATGGGTACCGTAGGTTCAAAAGGGGGTGGCATCCTGCGTGTCACCTATTCCTTCCAAAACTAAACGCCAAAGCAGTTTTTTGTATCTTTACAGTATATTCCAGTTACGGGCTGGGCTCTAGGAGCAAGAGCCCGTGCCAGCACAAGGCTGGCTTAATCTCCACAAAAAAACAACAAACAGCTTCAAAATCAAGTCCAGCCTCAGCTCCCAGCCCGAGGATGTCGGCAGCTCCAGACGAAAGCTCGCTTGCTTCAAGAAAGAGAGAGAGAGGAGAGGAGAGACCAGAGAGAGAGAGACCATATATATATATATATCGTTAATGATCGTAAATGACTTTGATAAACTATGGTATAATAGTTTATCTGTAAAAATTCAAATATATCACCAATTTGGCCTCTGTATTGATATGACTCCATAGCGCTTACTAGCCTGTTAATAGCACGGAAAAGCCGATGTTCGGGAAAATAGAGAAGCATCTCTACAAGTGTAATGCTGCGAAGTAGCCATTACTTTTAATAAATAATAATAATATAATTATATTAGTATATTATAATAATAATAATAATAATAATAATAATATAATAATAATAAATGATAGATAATAATAATAATTAATAATAACTTCGCATATGCAGGCGCAAGATTAGAGCAAACTGATGGGATTCGAACACCAACAACACTAGCACAACCAACCACAGGGAAACCAAAACAGCAACTCCTTGGAAAAGGCGCCTGGAAAAAGCAAATCATGGTGATGAGATCTGACTTGAGTAAAACTGAAAGAGATGGCAGAAAAAGGCTAAGAAGCAAGAAAACAAGGAGGAATCAATGAGAAGAATACAAAGTACAAGAGAGGGGACTAAACAACACAATAGAAGATGTAAAACAGAGGCTGAAGCCAAAGCACATAAGATCCAACGGTACATAAACAGAATAAAGGATACCAACAGAAACAAACTATTCGGAACCAACAGAAAAGACATTACAGACCAACAAGAGGGGAAGAAAACCACCAAGAAATTCTGAAGCGAAACCAAGTAGAGATCGCGAAAAACATGTGAAGCAATCGTATCACTCAACAAAACATGCCAACATGGCTCCAGAAGTCAAGGAAGAAAGAACAGGGAGAATAAAAACAAAAGAATCACAGAGATCACGACAGGACACAGCAGACACCAACTAAAGAAAATGCCAAAATGGAAAGCCCCAGGTCCGATGAAGTCCCATGGATACTGGCCTCAAAAAACTTCACGGCCATACACCCACGAAAAGCAGAACAACTCCAGCATTGTCATTCAAAATCACCAGCACAAATGGATGACCACAGCGAAGAAACATCCTAGTACAAAAGACAAGAGTAAGGGAAAATAGCCAGTAACTACAGCTACTCAACTGCTACCAAAAATGTGGAAGTAGTTACTAACAGGTATCATCAGTTGAAAGGCTATACAGTACTAGATGCGACAAACACCATCCCCCATCCAAGCGAAAGGCGCAGAAGGAAGTGTAGGCGTACCAAAACAGCTCCTGATAGTCAAAATGGTAACGAAGAACAGTAGGAGAAGGACAACCAAACTAAGCATGCATGGATAGACTATAAGAAGCCTTCGACATGATACCTTACACATGGCTAATAGACTGCCTGAAAATATATGGGGCAGAAGGAAAAAACACCATCAGCTTCCTCAAAATACAAATGCATAACTGGAATACCAATACTTACAAGCTCTGGAATAAGGAGTAGCAGAGTTAATATCGGAGAGGGATCTTCCCAGGGCGACTCAACTGTCCCAACTATCTCTTCGCAGTAGCCATGATTCCATGACAAAAGTTATACAGAAGATGGATCTCAAGAAAGAGGAACAGTAATCAACCATCTGATTTTAATGGACGACATCAAGCTGTATGATAAGAGCATCAAGGAAATAGATACCCTAACCAGACGTAAGGATTGTATTGGGGACATCAGGATGGAGTTGGAATAGTAAATGCGCCTTAGTCAACAGACAAGAAGGCCGATAAAGTAACAAGACTGAAGGGATAAAGCTACCAGATGGGAGCAACATCAAACACATTGATGAAACTGGATACAAATACCTGGGAATAATGGCAGGAGGGGATGTAAAAACACCAGAGATGAAGGACACAATCAGGAAAAGAATATATGTAGAGAGTCCAAGGCGATACTCAAGTCAAAACTCAACGCCAGAAATATGATAAAAGCCATAAACACCATGGCAGTGCCAGTAGTAATCAGATACAGCGCAGGAAATAGTGGAATGACGAATGCAGCAGAACTCCATGCATAGATCAGAAAACCAGGTAACATATGACAATACACAACACACTAACCCAAGAGCAAATACGGACAAACTATACCATAACACGAAAGGAAGGAGGGAGAGGACTTAGAGTATAGAGGACTGCGTCAACATCGAAACAGAGCAATGGCGGTAATATCGGAAAACAGTGAGAAAGACGAGGTGGCTAAAGAGGGCATGGGAAGAAGGACTAATAAAAAGTAGATGAAGACCCAGAAATATACTGAACAGGAGAATGACAAAACAGAACAGAGGAATGGCACAACAAACCATGCACGGACAATAATGAGATAGACTAAAGAAATAGGCCAGTTCGATGACACATGACAAATGGCTACAGAGGGGAGAAGCTAAAGAAGGAAAACTGAGGAATGATAACAGGCGGCACAGATCAGGCCCTAAGACCAGATGATGTCAAAGAACGATAAGATGGAAATAACATCTCTACCATATGTAGGAAGTGCAATACGAAAAATGAAACATAAACACATAGCAAGCAAATAGCCCGGCACTTGCACAGAAACCAGTACAAAAAAGAGGGCATAATCAGTGGCAAAAGCCATCAACTGGGCCTATGCAGAAAACAAAGCTACCATGCAGTATAATAAGTGGTTAATGAACACCAACCTGAGGGAGTGATAGAAAAACGATCAGGCAAAGATCCTTCTGGGACTATGGTAGGTTGATACGCGAAAATCAGACCAAACGTGACGTATCACTCATTGATGTCGCAATACCATGGGACACCAGAGTTGAAGAGAAAGAGAGCGGAAAAAAGGATAAGTATCACGATCTGAAAATAGAAATAAGAAGGATATGCGGGATATCCCAGGTGGAATTGTACCCATAATAATAGGAGCACTAGTACGATCCCAATATTCCTGAAAGGAATCTTAGAAAAAACTAGAAGTGTAGTAGCTCCAGGACTCATGCAGAAAAAGTGTGCTCCTAGAACGGCGCACATAGTAAGGAAAAGTGATGGAATCCTAAGGAAAGGCAGGAGCAACGGAACCCAACACATAAATACCACACAGTCGAATTAGAGGCTGTGATAGAGCCCCCCCAAAAAAAAAAAAATAAAATAAAATAATAGAAAGTCCCTGAGAGGCCAGGAAGAGAGAGAGTATTTTGTTCATATTAGTCTTCTGAGGAGAGTGCACATATTTATGAAAGACTTGAACCATTTTGTCTCTTATCTGAGAATTGTCCGCCATTAGATAAAATAAAATCATCATTTAGAGTTTAAATTCAAGTGCATATTAATAGACCGAAGTGTGGCATTTTGTGAAAAGGCGTGAGTACTTCCCCAGAATTAGTAGGAGTCAGAAAAACGATGTTAAACAAAGGTTACGCACTTCACTGATGGCCGAAAAAAAATACCAAGCTTTCTCTTGGAGAGACAAAAACCAGCAAATTGCTCCACCTCTCAAAAAACCCGGCCGCAAGCAACCAACGTTGTTCCGACTGCAGTTCAAACACAGGCCAGTCAGGCGCAGGAGCGAAGCTGGAAATGGAAACGAATCAGTTGCTGGTGAGCTGCCCGTGGGTTATGCAGCAACGCTGTTGTTAACCAACGACTCTTTGCACGTGCTGCATCCTGGATCATGGGTTCTTTCAACAACAATGCCGGTTACGATGAGTGAATAAAGCCATTCCTTAGGTAAACTAAGAGTGCTGCAAGATTATAGACGATAATGATGTAACTATATTTTTTGGGAGGCTACAGAAAAGTAGAAACCACCAAAAATTGGTGACCCGTGGATAAGGAATTAATTGTTATTGTTCGAAAACACTTCAAAATGAGAACTAAATGATTATACTACTTTGATGAAACAAAATCAAACAATATGGCACTATGTATGGTTAATCATGCTTATCATCCCACGCAAGTTCGTGCCGAAATGAAATGAGACTAATCGACACACTAATAAAACAAGGAATAGTGAGTAGGAACTAGGATTTTCATGTCACTGTAGCACATCATATGAAAGTCAAGTTATAAATGAAAGCAAATGAGTATCAAACCCTTTGAATGAAAATAAGGAAACAATATTAGGCCGTATATGTGTCAACTTGAAGCGAAAGCAAAAGGAATTACAAAATTCAATAATCTCTCTAGGGAGGCCCTTCCTTCATTCATGAACTATTCAATAAACATATGAATTCCTTGGGCCAAATTAACTCTAACAATTCACATAGGGGAGTATTTATAGTTTTTAGTAGTCAATCATATTTGCAACAGATTCACAATAGTGATTAAACCGTGGATTAAGACGAGGCGAAATACGTAAAAAATGGCTCAGGAGTTGTAAAAGGAAAATTGCCAAACGTTTGACATATTTTCCCAGTAATCTCGGAGCTCTACAGAAGTCGTACTAACGATTCAGGGCTGTATTGGTAATATTTTATTTCAGGTTATTTCTATCTTGTTTGTATCTTCTTGTTATGTAACCAATGAGTTACTTCATATGCACAGACAATCCAGAGTTTCTCATTCCTGCAGATAACACAAAGAACCACAGCATTATAAACATCTGGGACGCTGGACCTCTTGGAATTTTTATTTAGAAAATAAATTATTGAAGCTAAGATACCAATATACATATTCCATTGTTTTCCAGATGATCCAGTTTATGATGTCAAAGAACGGATGAAAATGGTTTCCTACTGTATAATTTGATTCGGTTCTTGTGGTCTTGAGTAAGATCCTATGACGACGAATCGTTATCAGGTTTTACTGAATGTAAGTGAATGACTGGACTGCTTTTCGAAAAAAATCTTGGATTTATGCACTAGATTTCTGATATTTGAGATTACTTTTTCATCCATTTGATATTATTATCAATGTGGTTTAAGTTAAGTTAAACTGAAATTGGCAACCCGTCTAGGGTAGTGCCATCAGGCAACCTTACGAGAGTACGGAAGGCAGATACTTAGGAATCTCTCGCCGCATTCCCCGGCATGCACCCATTTATTACTTTTACTGTACATCCGTCCACATTCTATTTCTTACGTCTTCACTTTTCACAACCTCTTCTAACAATTGATTCATAGTGCAACTGCGAGTTTTTTTTTTTTTGTCTGATATGGTTTTTGTTTTTACGTTGCATGGAACCAGTGGTATTCTGCAACGGGAACCCGCGGCTTTACGTGACTCCCGAACCACGTCGAGAGTGGAAATTCATCACCAGAAATGCATATCTCTTCCTACTCAATGGAATGTCGAGAATCGAACTCGCAGGCCACCTTGGTGGTTAGTCCAAGGCCAACCGACCACTCACTGAGCGCTGCAACTACCGAGGTTTTTCTTAGTTACACCTTGAAACGCCTTTACACAGATTTCGTTAAGCAATAAATGACTTCATAATTTAGATTGCTGTTTACACCTCGAGTGCCCTGTTGCGAAAAACTAATCATTTATCAGACCACATGAGGAGGACGTGTTTTTCTTTCTTTTATGTCCATAGGTTAGCTTTCTCTATAAAATATGAAAGGATTCTCTTTAATAGATGTGGGTCATATGAAGGTCAGGATTTTTTCTTGAGACCAGCGACCTTAATCAGCTGTCAACAATTAAAAAAAATATGTTTCATAAAGCAACAAGCTTTTCCGTGAAAGGAATATAACATAATATTGAAAAATCGATTAAATTGTCAGAGAATGCTTTGAAAAAATAATACGTAAAACTTTTTTTTTATTGTAGGTATACGTAGTATCAAGATAGGATATTATAAAAATATGCAAAACTTAATGAGAAAATCGAAAAATAAACTCTTCATATGTGTGTAAGTGAAAGGAACAGTCCGCTCGATATTAAAAAGAAGGGGCAGAAAAGTTAGGTATTGAAAAGCATTCAGTTAGGGAACTGATTCTTTTTCTGAATTCATTTCGAATGATTAGAGCAAAATTCTCTAATCTGAGCTCACTTTGTCATTCAGAAAAGAAACGGAATGCTCACGAGGTATACAGCTGATAGACGCACTTCCAGTCTTTAATGCATTTTAGCAGTTTTGAGGTTGGGGATGATTGGTGCACGCGG
>NC_087217.1:72995526-73000526 GCF_015104395.2 Macrobrachium nipponense | reverse complement strand
GAAAGTTAAGAATTTCCCATGTTTACTTGTATAATTCATTCTATACTGAACCCTTGTTTTTATTTGCGAAAATGAATAAATCAAACGCCAGGACTCCTTAAAGTTATTTGGTTTTCCTTATTTGTATACTGTTTGTATATTGCTTATCTCCTTTCTATATGAGGAACGTTTAAACTAGATTGAAGTTAATGATTATTTCATAGGAATTTCAAGCTAGCAGACTGACGTCCTGTATTTAATTATAGTTTTAAAAGCAATGGTCCATTTAATTGATCAATACAAATTTCTTTTATCTATGTAGTTCACTTGACCAAGCAATTCAGAATTTTGGCCTTTTTCATCTAAACGTTAATATAGAGACCAAACAAGAGGTATTTATGCACGGCCTGTGAGATTAAAATATAGAGATAACAACCCATCAGGGGCTAGGGATGGGCAGAAGTGGCCCGGGCAAACTAATGCTGCATTGAAGAGTGAGAGATGTGTATTTCCGGTGATAGAAGTTCACTCGACGTGGTTCGGAAGTCACGTTAAGCCGTTGGTCCCGTTGCTGAATAACCACTTGTTCCATGCAACATAAAAAACACCATACAAAAAAAAAAAAAAAAAAAAAAAAAAAACAAAAAAAAAAAAAAAAAAAAAAAACTAATGCTGTGTTGATGATTAGCCTTGAATGGAAGGACGCCTCGTATGGGGTATTGGTAAGCATTCAGCAGTGAGGGCTGGGGACAATAAGTATGTCTGTGGTCCATAGGAAGGTTCCGCCACGATATAGTAGTGTTGTGAACCACAATTCTATCACAAAATTAAGCCATGTAAAGTTAACAAAATACATGAACTGAAAGGAGGACTCGCGCCAACGGGCAACTTACAGAAGCAAATTAACTATAAAACAATTGATAACGACTTCCCAAATGCGCACAACGACAAGACAGGGAAGTTTCAAGAAACCGCCGAAAAATCCCGTGACACGTCTCCTGGTTCCCGCCAGTCTCGCAAAAGTATCACACACACACACACACACACAAAAAACCTTATTTGTGCAACATTTCGCCTATTCGGTTTCTCCAATATCGATATCCACCTGAACTACAGTATTTCATATGCCCAAAATCGTATTCATCGCTTAAATCTACGGAGGGATATCTATTAAATCTCATTTCAAAGTGTATGAAATGCAATTATCCCTATGTTTACATCGTTATGACGTCACATATTATAGTCGGTTACATAAAAATACACCTGACTTGCATGTGGGACCACCTGTTGTTTCTATTTTGGGGTTCCGCCTCGTAGGGGTTAAGTGTCGTCTGAGCAACTCATGCGGTGCAATTAGTCATTACTTAAGGTACTTTTCAGCGTGCATTGGCCCCTAGCTGCAACTCCTTTCATTCCTTTTACAATGTATCAAAACTGCATGTTTTCTCCCTCTTATACTCACTTTCCACCCTCTCCTAACAATTGGTTCATTGTGCAACTGCGATGTTTTCCTCCTCTTACACCTTTCAAACCTTCTCACTGTCAATTTCCGTTTCTGCGCTGAATGGCCTTAGTTGCCTAAGTCCTTGGCATGTATACCTAAAATTTATAATTCAATCGATCATAGGGAAAACGGTTCCGGTGGTTATAAAATGTTCCATTTCAATTAAAATAAAATTTACTAAGTTTTGTAAGTTGATTAAAAGGTAATTATTAGTTAAAATATAATGCCCTGAAAATGGAAAGACACCCGTGATTTTTTTATCTATTTATTCTTTTATTGTTTTGATTCTTTTACGTAGCTGAGTATTTTGGTAGCCGCAAGCAATAGCTTCTGTGAGAGATGGAGGCTGTTTACCATTTGTTTCACTAAGATTATGAGGAGCAGGCCAACCTCCTCACAGGGAGAGGGAACAAGCTTTCAATATCGTGTGTTATTTTATACATTCGGTGCACAATGGTGCAGCCTTCAAGCCTAGCAGCAAGTCATGACAATCCTATGAATTCTGTAATATCACTAGAACACAGGATCTGTCTTTCAACACTCACAAAAATAAAACACACACATACTCATACACGTAAACACATAATGTAATATGTACTTACGACTAGAGTAAATGCGTGGTGGCTGTGAAAAAAAAATAGTGTTGGACGGCATAAGGGACACCTAGAAGACAGCTCACGGCAGTATCTCTGTAATGAATTATATTTGCTAATCTCTGTCATTAAATGTATTTTTTGTGTGTTTAAATTCACAACAGTAACTTTGTGTGTGACTTGCTACTTCATAACAATAAAGTCACTGTTATGAAATACGCCTTCATTTCTGCCACATGCTAGCAACAGTCGTTATTCTGTATCGATCACATTTGCTATTCTTCGTTTCATTTTCATTCTAAAAAATAGTAAATATTTCTACCACTCCCTCTTTCCCTTTCTCCCTCCCTAAGTCGACCATACTCTATGTTCGTCATAGATTTAGTTAAGTCGTAAATACTTCCATTAGATTCCTACTTAAGTAGTGAAGAATTCAGCCTTAGTTGGAATATTAATCATCTTCTGAATATGGAACATGATCTGGGAGTGTTTCACTAAGTGATTTTGTTTTAAAACCTTCTCTTCATGCTATGTCTTCTTTGTATGTAATGAAAGAGATTTCTTTTCGGTGCACAGGAAAACTAGAATTGGGGAGGGGAATATAATAAGGAAGGGGAAAACTAAGGGTCAATATAGCTCTCAAGGACTGTTACCAATGTTTCGCTATAAAAACCAGATATAAACTCCATGGTTCTGTTTTCCTTTCCTGGGGAGTTGTTCGCGTTGGTCACGATGCATCGGTTTATGATTCGAGGCACCCCGGTCTAGGCCCTTTCAGAGGACCCCGATACGGCGATACCCCTTTTAGAAAATCATGTTTGCCAGTAATCTGTGTTAAATTCAATGTCACGGTGACAAAACTTTGTTCCTGGATAAACGGAAAATGAGAAATACTCGTCTTTATCCTGATGTTTCTTTATTCACTATAAAACTGATGACAATAAATATACAATTGCAAAGTGTTGATGGATTCACTTCTGGAGAACATTTTTGCCTTTTGCGTTTGTCGCGTTTTAGAACACTTCTCTTTTTCTTATGAACACTTTGTTTTTCAAAGAGTAAATACTTCACTATTCGATTTGTTTTCAAATGGAGAGCGACGTGGGAAAATAGGGGAAAGAGCGGCAATACCTCGAAGCTTTAACCGTCCTGGCCAAACGGCTTCGGTTTAAATAGCGCCAAACCCAATAACATATAAGTATTATTCGTTGTGATGGGCGTATGAAACCAAAGTATCGATACCTCTGACATTTTTCCCCTGAAAGGATTACCACGGTACCCTTTGGCACCGCGGCACAGCGGTTGGAAACCAGTTAATTGGCGTAGTGCCAGAGGGACGACAACCATCCTACATTAGGAAGAGGCCCGTTGTGCTTACAGCATATCGTATTTTGACATCGAGTTAATCCACAATAAAACGTTGTCTCCTTTTTTTTACCACGAATCTGTGATCTTAAATTATAACCATATGAAGACTTTCATGTAAGGCTTTTCACTCATTTCTTCCAATAAAAAGATGAACCTTTTGCCTCCCTTCAAATGGGCTCTTCCTGTTCATGTTCAGTTGCCGTATATTGATGTCTTTGGAGGAATAAAATGAATGATAGCAATTACTCTTAAAACAGATCTATATTAAAAAGAAAAAAAATTAAATAATTCTACTTATGTAATTACATATACATTAACCGACCAGCGACAATACATTCATAATTCTGTTTATAATTACATATATGATATGTATTTATATTACAATATTTCTATTGATTACATATTTTGGTCGATTTATGAGGGTATGCAGGAAATATAATTTCATTATCAAAATATCTAATGTATTATTGCATGAAATGGCAAACAAACATACTTGTAATAACGTATCCAGATATTAATGAATTCGAGACCAGTAATGCCCATGTATGTCCACTTAGACTCATTCTCTTCCATGGTCGGCTGGTATAGTGGTTTGTGTCGTGCTTGGTATGCCACTCAGATCTCGAGAGTTCGCGGGTCTCCCAGGTCGATGATAAACCACTGGTCCTGTATCATGATCAGTGACTGCTGCAGTGTGGGGTCTGTGGTGGGAGGTTGAAACCAACATTCTTAGAGCGCTTGAATTTCAAGTCAATGACCCGTGTGCTGTCCATGTGAATAGGTTTCATTATCCTAGATAATAATAATAATAATAATAATAATAATAATAATAATAATAATAATAATAATAATAATAATAATAATAATAATACATAAAAAAGGGCAAAGTAACAAGGACCTGAAGGGATACAGCTACCAGATGGGAACAACATCAAACACAATAGATGAGACGGGATACAAATACCTGGGAATAATGGAAGGAAGGATGGGGGATATAAAACATTAAGAGATGAAGGACACGATCAGGAAAGAATATATGCAGAGACTCAAAGCGATACTCAAATCAAAAAACTCAACGCCGAAATATGATAAAAGCCATAAACACATGGGCAGTGCTAGTAATCAGATACAGCGCAGGAATAGTGGAATGGACGAAGGCAGAACTTCGCAGCATAGACCAGAAAACGAGGAAACTTATGACAATGCACAAAGCATTACACCCAAGAGAAAATACGGACAGGCTATACATAACACGAAAGCATAGAGGACTGCGTCACCATCGAGAACAGAGCACTTGTGCAACATATGAAGACCAGTGAAGACGAGTGGGCTCAAGAGTGCATGGAAAGAAGGACTGATAAAAGTAGACGAAGACCACCCAGAAATATACAGAGACAGGAGAAAGAGCAAGCAGAGAGGAATGGCATAACAAACCAATGCACGGGACAATACATGAGACAGACAAAAGAACTAGCCTGCGATGACACGTGGCAATGGCTACTGAGGGGAGAGCTCAAGAAGGAAACTAAGGAAATGATAACAGCGGCACAAGATAA
>NC_087217.1:72968026-72983026 GCF_015104395.2 Macrobrachium nipponense | reverse complement strand
CTGAGAGTTCAATTTTCCAACAATTGTCATTATGCATTTGATAAGGCCAGGTGCCTCTAATCGTCATGAATAAGTTCCAGCAAAGTTTTTTGGAATTCAACCCGGGAATTTGTGCATGCTTCAGATTAAGACCTTTAACTTGTAACTTATAAAAATCATTTCAATATGTCCACCATATGAACTGTAATTTTCTTTTTGTCTCATATTTAATCACATTCTGTAGATAAAATACGCTAGAGCTGCTATTCCACATCCTGTAGAAAAGGAACTGTAACTTAATGAGCTGATTTACAAGATATTAGTTTTCACCTAATTTTGCATATCCTGAGACCTGCAAGTCTGCGAAGATATCAGAAAGTGTTTATACTGTTGGTATGATATATACTGTATCAATTTCAGCTTTGCTTAACAATCCTAATTCAGTTTCATCACTGAAGGCGAGAAATTTTGGTTTATTCTTTACTACCAGCAGTGTTGGTTTGAAAGAAAGATTGCTAATGCCTACTTATGAGTGTTTTGGCTGAGTCACGCTTTCAAATTTCGAAGCTCATGCACATATGAAAGAAAATATTGTCAAAAGATTACAATTTGACTACGGACATTGTACTATTATTTTGTGAGACTCAAGAGTAAGGACCTAGACATTAAGTTTCCAATATCCTTTAAAGTGGGAGCAGACATGATCATTTGGCAAAAATTCTGAACACAATTGACCTGCTAAAGTGAGCTGTCTTATTTCTTTTATTTATCTGCCACAACTTTCATGTTTCGAAATTTTCCTTTTCTCCATGAAATTTGTGATACATGTATTAGTACGTTTCTACAGATTTTCTCAAAATACATTAGATTTGTTCATGTTCATTTACACTGGTTAATTATTCTTTAGCAAAAGTTTATTAACTTTTGCAATTTGATTTTGAGAGAATTTCAGACATGTCTGAATATTACTCTTAAGAGTGTGCCTCACAGTTTACCAGCAAATAAATAAAACATTTGTTTTTATTAGCGTGTACCATTCTGAAATTCCTGGCTCTCCTTTCTTTCTGCTTTTCTTCAGGCAATACTTGTGGCTACAAGCATTATTTTATGGTTCAATTTTTTTTAGTATTGCCATAATTTCTCTTTCTTCAGCAAATTCTCCACCTTGCCTTCCTATTTTTTGATGTACTTTAGTTTCTCATTGCTGTCCTGTTTTTATCGTTAGAAACTTCTGTTTATTGATTTTCCTCTCCCTGCACGTCTCATTTCTTCAGTAAACAAATAAGATTACTCGTTTTCTATATCAATAAGCAGAAGTTTCTAACGACAAAAACAGGACAGCAATGAGAAAACTATTGTGATGGCTATTTGTCTGTCCGTCCGGACATTTCTATCCGCCCTAAAATCCTAAAACTACTGAAGCTAGAGGGCTGCAAATTGGTATGTTGATCATCCACCCTTAAATCATCAAATGTACCAAATTGCAACCCTCTAGCATAAGTAGTTTTTATGCTATTTAAGGTTAACTTAGCCATGATCGTACATCAGGCAAAACTATACATGCGAGCGACACAGGCCCCCAGTGGCTGAAAGTTTCATTGGCCGCGGCTGAGAATTTCATTGGCCGTAGCTGAGAGTTTCCTACAGCATTATACAGTGTATAGAAAACTTGATTGTGCTCAAGGAACTACGCCACATTTTCTAATTGTTTCATTTTGCTTTTGTTCTTTTTTAAGCAGCTTCTTGGTTTAACTTGACCTCATTCTCATATAATGAAAACGGAGTCGAATTATGCTTATGGAAATAATAATCGTCTTCATTATTTCTTGACCTGTATCTTTAGCAAAAGAATTCGAGAAGTTAAAAGGATAATTTGGTCATAACAATATATATATATATATATATATTATATATATATATATATATATATATGATATATATTGTATGAGTTATATATATATATATTATATATATATATATATATATATATATATATATGTGATATATATATATATATATATATATATATATATATATATATATATATATATATATATATATATATATATAAATAAAGGTTTTTTTGCCACGAACCTTTATTTATACATAGCATCACGTTTATATACTTCGTGATCAAGTTATTCATATATATATATATATATATATATAGATATATATATATATATATATATGTATGAATATATATATATAATATATATATATATATATATATATGTGTGTGTGTGTGTGTGTGTGTATGTATATATGTATGTGTGTATGTATATATATATATATATATATATATATATATATATATATATATTATATTATATATATGCGTGGGTTTCCATGTCTCTGTGTGTATGAGTGCTTTTCTAGCAAATGTTTATTTTTGAAATGCAGGTTGAAAGACAGAAAAAGATATGAGGTTGAATTCTGTTTACAAAAAGGAGTCCTCACGTCAAAGGTCGCAGACCGCGTTCCACGGCCAGCACAGATAACCCTCACGTTCCTTATTTCCTCTTTCTTTTTATTTCGCCTCCAACCATTCCCACTGAAGCTATCACCAAGGGAGATCTGATGACTATCTCCTCTGTGAATGTCATTTCACTTTCGCCCCGAGGACTGCCCTTCACCTTATCGAATATTATGCGAAATAACTTTGGACTCCTTTACAAAATCCAACGACGTTGAGGGCTGAGGTCGACCGGAATATATGAGACATTCTGTTAAAAAATGAGGAAAAAAGTAATGTAACCCTCTCTCTCTCTCTCTCTCTCTCTCTCTCTGGCAGCGAAGGCGAAAGGTCATAAAACTGATATGTATATCTTGTATATTCATGATAATGTTTCACAGTAGATTTTATGGCATAGTCACTGCTGGGGAAGGGAGAAAGAAACATCGATAACAGGAGAAGGGAGAGTATGTGTGTATGGTGCTGGTGTGCGCGGGAATGAAAGCACCCTAGCCATTGCATAAACACTGAACGGTGACGTAGGGGTGACGTTTCTTATGAGCGAAGCATTCACTCATTTCTTTGCTTGATGCTATGGACTTTTCAGGGGAGATAAGTTGCATTATGACCTGAAATTTGCAAGTATATTTCAAGTGACACTTGCTGTACTATTTTGCTGAATTTCTTTGAAAAAAGTCGTGTTACTTGGCTGAATGAAGAGATGTTCACGCTGCCGCTGCGGATGAAGTTGAAATAATATTTTATGAAATAGGAATAGTTCGCAAGTAAATAGTATATTTAATGAGATGAGGTATAAAAATTACTTCTACCCAACAAATTTGTTCTCTCTCTCTCTCTCTCTCTCTCTCTCTCTCTCTCTCTCTCTCTCTCTCTCTCTCTCTCTCTCTTGTTTTCATTATAACAATTTTATGTAGTTTAATGGTACGTCTTATGTTAAGAAGTCAATTCTTAAACTATACCATCAGCAACAGAACACTAAAAGACCTTCTTTTTCCATAGCCCTTTGTGAATTACTATCCATCTTTTCATTTCATAGTATTTCAAGCAACTTATCGAATGCTATTTACAGTGATACAGTAAATGTTCTTCTTTCTAAAATGACGACATATGCTAATTTTCATTCCTTCACATATTCATTCCAAGTGGTTCAAACAGAGACTGAGGCTTCCTATGGCTAATCGTTGGGCTTCTCTTGGACTGGTGGTTTCTCTTGGACTGGGTTGTGAGGTAGATGGCTCTCTGTCGAGTCTGGCTCTCTGTAGCCCCACCCCATTCACGTGGGTTACGCGAGTGGAAAGGTC
Source organism: Macrobrachium nipponense (assembly GCF_015104395.2). Lineage (NCBI taxonomy): Eukaryota > Metazoa > Arthropoda > Malacostraca > Decapoda > Palaemonidae > Macrobrachium > Macrobrachium nipponense. The sequence continues at coordinate 72,979,270 of NC_087217.1, read as the reverse complement.
CCCTTAATTATTCCCCTTACATCGACATTCTGGCTAACGAGTCGCTTGTGCTCAGGCCATTTCAACCAGACAGGTTTGTTGACTCAACGTCATTCTAGACAAACGATGCTGAATCTTTATGAGGTTGGAAGAGCAACGTGAAAAATTTGGTTCATAATGTTTTTTTTAAGACTTCGCGATGTTTTTCGATTTATATTTTGTTTCTCAGTAAGTCGTATTATTTCTGTAAGATTTTTAAGCTTTCGATGATAAAAAAGAGTAGAAACCTGAAGAGTACTTTGTTTGTGGATATACAAAATTGGCATCACCCTTTAAGGACAAACGTATTTAAGATCACCTGGAATATATATTTCTACGAATGTTTTGGCAATGTAACTAAAGCATTCAAAACCGATGAGACAAGGTTTTTCGGTAAGACCTTCTTTATCAGATTCGGATAAAGGTGAAAGTTGGCAAGTGTATACTTTATAAGTTTACCTAGTTTTTAAAATATTATTTAGGACCTATTTTTTTTTTTTTTTCTTTTTTTTTTTTCTTAATAGAGTAAAAGGAAGCTGCCGGGGCCGGAACCAAGAAACGCACTGAAGAGTATCCTGAAACCATTCATGACGTAAACATAATATGACATCAGGTGGCTCCACCCATCCGCCATGTAGGAAGTAAGTCACCAACCGTCATAGATGAATGGATATACTTAAAAAGTCTAGGCTTCAACAAATTCGATAATGGCAAGTTGGATATGGAATTGTCCCCGTGGTTGCAAGACTGCATTTGTGCTACAGCTTGTCCCTTTGCAAAAAGCGAGATAACCCGTGTCGAGAACAGGTAATTATTTCTATAGTGGGCAATAGTTACTTGGCACACACACATCTCTTTCTGCAGTAAATAGAGGACTGTAGTGTTGAAACCTGAGGTAAACAAACCGGAATTTCTTGTTGTACTCTCGCCCTGAATAGCTATAGATCTAACAAATGAGTAAGAGACTGGTTTACTATGTGGATGAATTACATACATTGCATTATTTGTAAAAAGAGAAACAATACTAATATCAAGAAACTGGAAGAATTCAAAGCTAACAACTTAGTCCCAACAACTATTGTAGAAGTTACGATGAAACCTCTACATAATAATAATAATAATAATAATAATAATAATAATAATACAATAATAATAATAATAATAATAATAATAGTCAACATACAAAAAGGCAAAGTAACGAGAACTGAAGGGATAAAGCTACCAGATGGGAGCAACATCAAACACATAGATGAGACTGGATAAAAATACCTGGGAATGATGGAAGGAGGGGATATAAAACACCAAGAGATGAAGGACACGATCAGGAAAGAATATATGCAGAGACTCAAGGCGATACTCAAGTCAAAAACTCAAAACGGCGGAAATATGATAAAAGCCATAAACACATGGGCAGTGCCAGTAATCAGATACAGCGCAGGAATCGGGAAGGACGAAGGCAGAACACCGCAGCATAGATCAGAAATCCAGGAAACATATGACAATACACAAAGCACTACACCCAAGAGCAAATACGGACAGGACTATACATAACACGAAAGGAAGGAGGGAGAGGACTACTAAGTATAGAGGACTGCGTCAACATCGAAAACAGAGCACTGGGGCAATATCTGAAAAAACCAGTGAAGACGAGTGGCTAAAGAGTGCATGGAAGAAGGACTCAATAAAAAAGTAGACGAAGACCCAGAAAATATACAGAAACAAGAGAAAGACAGACAGAACAGAGGACTGGCGACAACAAACCAATGCACGGACAGTACATGAGACAGACTAAAGAACTAGCCAGCGATGACAATTGGCAATGGCTACAGAGGGGAGAGCTAAAGAAGGAAACTGAAGGAATGATAACAGCGGCACAAGATCAGCCCTAAGAAGCCAGTATGTTCAAAGAACGATAGACGGAAATAACATCTCTCCCATATGTAGGAAGTGCAATACGAAAAATGAAACCATAAACCATATAGCAAGCGAATGCCCGGCCACTTGCACAGAACCAGTACAAAAAGAGGCATGATTCAGTGGCAAAAGCCCTCCACTGGAGCTGTGCAAGAAACATCAGCTACCTTGCAGTAATAAGTGGTACGAGCACCAACCTGAAGGAGTGATAGAAAACGATCAGGCAAAGATCCTCTGGGACTATGGTATCAGAACGGATAGGGTGATACGTGCAAACAGACCAGACGTGACGTTGATTGACAAAGTCAAGAAGAAAGTATCACTCATTGATGTCGCAATACCATGGGACACCAGAGTTGAGAGAGAAAGAGAGGGAAAAAATGGATAAGTATCAAGATCTGAAAATAGAAATAGAAGGATATGGATATGCCAGTGGAAATCGTACCCATAATCTAGGAGCACTAGGCACGATCCAAGATCCCTGAAAAGGAATCTAGAAAAACTAGAGGCTGAAGTAGCTCCAGGACTCATGCAGAAGAGTGTGATCCTAGAAACGGCACACATAGTAAGAAAGTGATGGACTCCTAAGGAGGCAGGATGCAACCCGGAACCCCACTCTATAAATACCACCCAGTCGAATTGGAGGACTGTGATAGAGCACAAAAAAAAAAAAAAATAAAAAAAATATATAATAATAATAAAATAATATAAAATAATAATATAATAAAAAATAAATAATAATAATAATAATAATAATATACAAAAAGGCAAAGTAACGAGAACAAGTGATAAAAGCGTACCAGATGGGAAGCAAACATCAAACACATAGATGAGACAGGATACAAATACCTGGGAATAATGGAAGGAGGAGATATAAAACACCAAGAGATGAAGGACACGATCAGGAAAGAATATATGCAGAGACTCAAGGCGATACTCAAGTCAAACTCAATGGAGGAAAACATATGATAAAAGCCATAAACACATGGGCAGTGCCAGTAATCAGATGACAGCGCAGGAATAGTGGAATGGACGAAGGCAGAACTCCGCAGCATAGATCAGAAAACCAGGAAACAAATGACAATACACAAAGCACTACACCCAAGAGCAAATACGGACAGACTATACATAACACGAAAGAAGGAGGAGAAGGACTACTAAGTAGAGGACTGCGTCAACATTGAAAACAGAGCACTGGGGCAATATCTGAAAACCAGTGAAGACGAGTGGCTAAAGAGTGCATGGGAAAGAAGGACTAATAAAAGTAGACGAAGACCCAGAAATATACAGAGACAGGAGAAAGACAGAGAGAACAGAGGACTGCACAAACAAACCAAGCAACGGCACAATACATGAGACAGACTAAAGAACTAGCCAGCGATGACACATGGCAATGGCTACAGAGGGGAGAGCTAAAGAAGGAAACTGAAGGAATGATAACAGCGGCACAAGATCAGGCCCTAAGAACCAGATATGTTCAAAGTACGATAGACGGAAATAACATCTCTCCCATATGTAGGAAGTGCAATACGAAAAATGAAACCATAAACCACATAGCAAGTGAATGCCCGGCACTTGCACAGAACCAGTACAAAAAGAGGCATGATTCAGTGGCAAAAGCCCTCCACTGGAGCCTGTGCAAGAAACATCAGCTACCTTGCAGTAATAAGTGGTACGAGCACCAACCTGAGGGAGTGATAGAAAACGATCAGGCAAAGATCCTCTGGGACTATGGTATCAGAACGGATAGGGTGATACGTGCAAATAGACCAGACGTGACGTTGATTGACAAAATCAAGAAGAAAGTATCACTCATTGATGTCGCAATACCATGGGACACCAGAGTTGAAGAGAAAGAGAGGGAAAAAAGGGAAAAAATGGATAAGTATCAAGATCTGAAAATAGAAAATAAGAAGGATATGGGATATGCCAGTGGAAATCGTACCCATAATCATAGGAGCACTAGGCACGATCCCAAGATCCCTGAAAAGGAATCTAGAAAAACTAGAGGTGAGTAGCTCCAGGTCTCATGCAGAAGTGTGTGATCCTAGAAACGGCACACATAGTAAGAAAAGTGATGGACTCCTAAGGAGGCAGGATGCAACCCGGAACCCCACACTATAAATACCACCCAGTCGAATTAGAGGACTGTGATAGAGCACATAATAATAATAATAATAATAATAATAATAATAATAATAATATATGAAGGTAGGAGACCCTCTCTCGAATATGTTTTGTTAAAGAGGATGCCAGCATCAGTGGAATTGATTTTATATATGGTCTTTTAAATTCTTCTTATTACTCTCTTCTCTTCTCATCAGGCTGATATTTGCTAATACCTGGCGATGTTCATACTCTGGTTAAGGAAATGCCTTATAGAAATACGAATTTATTGATAAGTTAACTAAAAGTGGCGTATGGTCGCCGTAGAGTCAAGACTAATATTTGTAAACTCTACGGTGAAACATACTCCACTTTTAGTTAGCTTATCAATAAAAATAGTATTTTTATAAGACATTTCCTTAACCAGAATATGATCATCGGTCAACTATTCTCAAATATCAGCCCTGATGAGAAGAGAATAATAAACCGAATTGAAAAGACCATATATAAAATCAATTCCACTGATACTGCCATACTCTTTAAAATAATAATAGTATAATAATAATAATAATAACTAATAATAATAATAATAATAATAATAATAATAATAATAATATTGATGTCGCAATACCATGGGACACCAGAGTTTGAAGAGAAAGAGAGAGGGAAAAAAAGGATAAGTATCAAGATCTGAAAATAGAAATAAGAAGGATATGGGATATGCCAGTGGAAATCGTACCCATAATCATAGGAGCACAAGGCACGATCCCAAGATCCCTGAAAAGGAATCTAGAAAAAACTAGAGGCTGAAGTAGCTCCAGGACTCATGCAGAAGAGTGTGATCCTAGAAACGGCACACATAGTAAGAAAAGTGATGGACTCCTAAGGAGGCAGGATGCAACCCGGAACCCCACATATAAATACCACCCAGTCGAATTGGAGGACTGTGATAGAGCAAAAAAAAAAAAAAAAAAAAAAAAAAAAAAAAAAAAAAAAAAAAAAAAAAAAAAAAAAAAATAATAATAATATAATAATAATAATAATAATAATAATAATAATAGGGAAAAAACTCTCTATCACGAGAGTATATAGAAAGTTCTAAATGGTCCACAATAATACAAAGTGTAAAAAGTCCGTGTATAAAGTCTGTAAAGTCTTCATAATTATACACGGACTTTTTACACTTTGTATTATTGTGGACCCTTTAAAACAATAATAATAATAATAATAACAACAACAACAACAACAACAACAACAACAACAATAATAATAATAATAATAATAATAATAATAATAATATAATAATAATAATAAGAGGCATGATTCAGTAGCAAAAGCCCTCCACTGGAGCCTGTGCAAGAAACATCAGCTACCTTGCAGTAATAAGTGGTACGAGCACCAACCTGAAGGAGTGATAGAAAACGATCAGGCAAAGATCCTCTGGGGACTATGGTATCAGAACGGATAGGGTGATACGTGCAAACAGACCAGACGTGACGTTGATTGACAAGGTCAAGAAAGAAAAGTATCACTCATTGATGTCGCAATACCATGGGACACCAGAGTTGAAGAGAAAGAGAGGGAAAAATTGGATAAGTATCAAGATCTGAAAATAGAAATAAGAAGGATATGGGATATGCAGTGGAAATCGTACCCATAAATCATAGGAGCACTAGGCACGATCCCAAGATCCCTGAAAAGGAATCTAGAAAAACTAGAGGCTGAAGTAGCTCCAGGACTCATGCAGAAGTGTGTGATCCTAGAAACGGCACACATTGTAGAAGAGTGATGGACTCCTAAGGAGGCAGGATGCAACCCGGAACCCCACACTATAAATACCACCCAGTCGAATTGGAGGACTGTGATAGAGCAAAAAAAAAAAAAAAAAATATAATAATAATAAAATTATTGAGAAAGATAATGCAGTCAAGGGAACGATGAGAAACCCTGTTCTCCATCATTGATATCGTTGAATCCCAGGATGGATTGGATACTGATATCAATTAATGAACATGTCATCGGCAAGTGGACAGAGTCAACTTCTCTTCAATGTAGGTGGAGCCCCATGACGCCATACGTTTGCGTCACTATTCCGTTCTAAACCCTTACCTACGATTTTGATGGCTCTAGCATAGTAAACTCGCTTTTACTCTGATAGGTACCAGAACTATTGAACTTAGGGACAAAATAATACTTCCAAAAATTAGGTAGGGTTGTGAAATATACACTTGCCAACTTTCACCTTAATCCGATGCTTTGATAAAAAAGGTGTTGGCGGAAAACCGTGTTTCATCGGCTCTGTACCCCTTAGTAGTAGTGTATATAAAGCCGGTGAAAACGCACTAAACTAAGATATTGTTGTTCCTTTTTAAAAAATATCTCGTATGATAGTTAAAAGCTAAAACAGATTCATGCCAAAAACTTTATATTTGTCCAACAGCGCAATGGGAAGTGCCTTCAGTCAATAAATCTGATATTCACTTATAAAACAATTGATTTTCAAAACTTTTTCCTTTCTACCATATGGAACAGAACTACGGAGAATTGTTCATAAATCTTTTTTTGTCCAACTAGACAATTCTGCGGTAATAGTCACAACAGATATTAGTACTCGATCGTCATAAATACAAGTAAAATATGGTTTTCGCTCCATCATACATGCAGACGAAAATGTTTGAGATGTAAGTTCAGCGACGAGAAAGAAAAATTGTCACCGAGATTCCATAACACAATAATAGCAGGACTAAAATGGTGAAGAAATCAAAGAAGTGTAGAAGTAAATATATATTTTAGAAATATATGTACAAACGAGACCTTTCGAGAATTGTGTTAGAAAAGAATATGCGTATGTATGTTTGTGTGTGTATGTATAATTAATAAATAAATTCAGCAGTCCAAGGTTGCCCATGTATCTATTACTGATAAATCTTGTCATGGATGGAGTGCAAGAAAAACCCTGTTTTCAAGAACTGAGTGTGAATTGTTTATGATGGTTACATACGGATATGAGAATTAGCTGTTGACAGTAAAGAGAAAATGCACATAGCGACGGGCAAACGAATCTAAAACTTGTTCAGGAAGGAAAAGGTTTAGAGGGAATGTTAACAATAGAAAAATAATGGTAAACCCCCTTATTTATGACGTATACCAATATCTACATCTGTCCAATTTTAACTTTGGGGTTTCTCTCTAATCGTAAAAGTAGTAATCAGCCACTCACATGGAAGGCATATTTATATTTAAGCCCATTTTCCATAATGCGCATTTCAGACTTTATTTTTATCATTTTTTTTTTACTAGAAGAACAAGACCAGTGGAAGTCATTCACCAACGTTCATCTGTATTGTGTTTCTGTTATTTGTTGGCTCTTCTTTCGGCCATTTGTGTGACACAGCTTTATCGATTTACATGTAAATTTCTCTTGCAACATTTAAAAAAAAATTAAATAATCCATTCCCATCATCTCCCATGCATTAATTTCAATAACATCCTCATGAAAAACCTTTAGTAATGGATAGTATTGGCACCTCAATAAGATAAGAAAGCTGGGGCTCAGCATATTAACTAGCACACTCTGCATGTAGAGGTACACAAACTAAAGTCTATAGTGGAAAGTTTATGAAGGGTAGTGTAACAGACGTATTCTGATGAGGATGTGTATATTTTTAACAATATCAAATGAAATTTTTTAAAAGTTTGTTCTTTTGAAAGCTTGCATTGAAAGTAAAGGTCTAATAATCATCTAGTACCGAGAAACTTGTCAGAATGGAGTCGCAGAGTGGGGTCAGAACACATGATCAGGGAATACTCCTTTAGTTTAGCTGGAATTTATCGTCATGTCCTATTGAATGCACCATTGGTGGCCTGTTTTTTTCAGATCTTTTTCATGTTACTAGTAACTTAATTTCGCATTATCTGACCATCTAGCTTCATAATCAAAGTGCATGATACATACATGACCGAGGAAAAGAACAATATCGGTCATTCTCGTAAAGAGATCCTCCTTCAAACATGAGTACATTGCCATCAGTTTCTAAGAAATGTTCTTGAAAGGAGACTGTCAGCTGTTTTTGTCTATTGCCATCCAGAATAGACAGTATGACTTCCAGAACTTCTCAAGCATACTAAACCATCTTCTTTTCCTATTAAGGACGTGGAAAGTTTTCTTACAAATCAGAAGTCCTAGCTGGCTGATATTCCTCCAGGAATAGTGAATACTGCAGACAGAACCACACGGACAGGCTCTGATCAGAGGTGGCTTAACACTAATCAATTGTCTGTGTTTACGCACCTCAAAGAATATTGATGCCCATACCTAAAAGCACATCCTGACAAATACAGCAAGGTGGTTGTAATTTAATTAATGGAAGAACTCGAGGTAGGCAAAACCAGGATAGATGAGAAGCAGTTACAGGAACGAGTTAGGCTATAAAAAAAAACCGAAAAGGCTTTCTATGAGATAGCAAAAATGAGACAGAAATATTCGGTTTCCTAATGAGAAATGAGTGAATTACACATAACGGGCACGTGTCCGCGAAAGAAGGTGAAAATGCTATAAGCAACACAGGAAATTTCCTAGCTGTGGCTTCAAACAGACACCGTGCAAAATTTTACTTGATAAGGATGCACTAATGGAAGGTACAGCCATCAAAGCAGGAGCTTGGTCTTGAAAACATGCGGACGTCTTTAGCTGAGCCAGGATATTGCTGGTTTCTAGTTCAAGCTATAGTTTCTGCATCAGGGTTTAACTGATATTAAGTGTGGTAGACATGGAATATGTGTGATGACATTTACCAAACCCAGGCAGTGCTTATCAACATTTATTGACGTTGACCTGCAAGGCTGGTAAGGCTTGTTGTTCTCATATACAGACAATCTAATGGTCACAAGTGCATGTGAATCAAGACTAAGCCTCTTTTTTTTTGTCACAAACAGTCATCATTTGACACCATTCCACAGACTCAAGCAGCCTCAAGGGATATGCAAAATGGTCTATTTACTAAACCAATGTTCTGGGACAGGAAAGAATTCCCAATTCAGGGACCAACAGTTTTGTCAACTGTGGATCAATGCATAAGAGAGGGACATGGCAGATACAATACACTGTCAGGAATTGGCCGTATGTCCCTTTCAATTTACTGTGACCAGATACAAATGCTTTCTTGTTGATCTTGTCTGCACAGCATTTTGCAGCTTCATATGAAAGTAACACCCAGCATTCAAACATTCACTGTCAGGAGAAGTCACAGTGACCAATGATAACAGTGATATCTCTTGTGTTGCATTTTCTACTATAGGTTTTGTTTTGTGTTGACAAAAATGTTGCATGGACATAAAACTGTAAACAATTATCTGAGCGGGACTGAAAACAAACACCAACACTAGGAAAGAACACATACCAGTTTGTACAGCTATGCTCTTAAGTGATACGAAATTACATAGATTTCATTCAAAAGTCACGACTGGAAACCTAACATGCTCAATATTGTTATCTTATTTCAATATAAAATCTCGGATATTCCATGCAATAAGACTGAAATATGTCTTTAAAGTGAAATCTGTCCTATATTTCAAAACTGTAAGAAAATAACACGTGGGGGTCATATTTCGCAAAAGTTACAAACTATTTTCAAAACTTTCGTGTTAACTCATCGCCAATGCCGTTTGACAAATAAGACATTATCACACTTCATTTCAGATGTTAATAATAATAATAATAATAATAATAATAATAATAATAATAATAATAATAATAATAATAATAAAAGTAGGCGAAGACCAGAAATATACAGAGCAGGGAATGACAGACAGAAACAGAGGACTGGCACAACAAACCAATGCACGGACAATACATGGGACAGGCTAAAGAACTAGCCAGCGATGACACATGGCAATGGCTTACAGAGGTGAGAGCTAAAGAAGGAAACTGAAGGAATGATAATAGCGGCACAAGATCAGGCCCTAAGAACCAGATATGTTCAAAGAACGATAGACGGAAATAACATCTCTCCCATATGTAGGAAGTGCAATACGAAAAATGAAACCATAAACCACATAAACAAGAGAATGCCCGGCACTTGCACAGAACCAGTACAAAAAGAGGCATGATTCAGTGGCAAAAGCCCTCCACTGGAGCCTGTGCAAGAAACATCAGCTACCTTGCAGTAATAAGTGGTACGAGCACCAACCTGAGGGAGTGATAGAAAACGATCAGGCAAAGACCTCCTTGGGACTATGGTATCAGAAACGGATCGGGTGATACGTGCAAAATAGACCAGGACGTGACGTTGATTGACAAAGTCAAAAAGAAAGTATCACTCATTGATGTCGCAATACCATGGGACGAGAGTTGAAGAGAAAGAGGGGGAAAAAATGGATAGGTATCAAGATCTGAAAATAGGAATAAGAAGTATATGGATATGCCAGTGGAAATCGTACCCATAATCATAGGAGCACTAGGCACGATCCCAGATCCCTGAAAAGGAATCTAGAAAAACTAGAGGCTGAAGTAGCTCCAGGACTCATGCAGAAGAGTGAGACCCTAGAAACGGCGCACGTAGTAAGAAAAGTGATGGACTCCTAAGGAGGCAGGATGCAACCCGGAACCCCACACTATAAATACCACCCAGTCGAATTGGAGGACTATGATAGAGCAAAAATATTAAAAATAAAAAATAAAAAAAAATAAAAGATAATAATAATAATAATTGTCATAACATTAATATTGTTTGCATAAATTTTTAAACAGTCCTGTTTTGATGATTTTCCACCTCAACGCTGAAAAACACTTTCAATAAGTAAATACGAAAGCATTACTGTAACTAGAACGCATCCAGTGGTGGCCATGTGGAACATAGGTCTACAACGAGTAACGACAATGAAAGTTATCTTGAAAACATTTATTGTTTATTAGTTAGAGGAAAAATTGGATTTTCATGAAAATAAAACGAGATATATTTCTTAATTACTTAAAAATTATAACTTAATAGCAAATATTCTCCTATTATTATTTTTTTTTAAGGCAGATTTTATTCCTGGGCCTATGTGTGTTAGATTTCTTTACCTTTCTATAAATACATTATACTTAGCATTCACATCTCTATTTTAACAATTTCTGGCCAAAAGCACAGGCCTTAATCTTGTAGTATTTTATCACAGAAATTGTGTATTACGTTATGTCGCTGTATCAGACTTTTCAAAGAGGTC